>NC_142778.1:15527500-15742500 GCF_988280905.1 Pimephales promelas | reverse complement strand
GATTACGTTCAAAAGGTCACGGGCGACGTAGCCGTAAGTACAGAGTCAGTGTTTACAAGTTGAACGCATAGGTTGAACGTGCAAACTAACTCAAACGCTGTTTACAAAAAAGTAATTAAAAGGTAAAACAACGATGTCGGACGATTTTGATTCTGTACTTCCGGCTACGTCGCCCGTGACCTTTTGAACGTAATTACGTAATACGTGACGTTACAAACGCGCCTGACAGAATAGAGCAAGGCTAGCATTTGTCCTTAGAAAAGTTACATTTTTGGAATAAGTTTTGAAATAACCGATCGTTTTGCATGATAAGACCCTTATTCATCGTCTGGTGTCGTTTAAAGACATTTGAAGCTGCATCTGAAACTGTTATTAACCGTCTTTTCGACCTTGGACCGTCTGGTTCCCATGTAAGTCCATTATATGGAGAAAAATCCTGGAATGTTTTCATCAAAAACCTTAATTTCTTTTCGACTGAGGAAAGAAAAACATGAACATCTTGGATGACATGGGGGTGAGTAAATTACCAGCAAAAGTTTTTTAAGAGCCACAAACCTGTATATAAAACTCTTTTTATTCTAGATACACTAAATGCATACAAAGAATAGACAGGATTTTGATGCAATATGCAAAAAAAGTCAGAACAGTCACACAGCTTGATCAAACAGGATCATGTTATTTTATGTTTGAGATAGATATAGATAAATAAAAATATAAATATTTAGACTTTTTTTTTTACGTTGATCTTACCTAAATGTTTTTTTTTTTTTTTTTTTTTTTTGTTAAGAGTTTAAGTAACACATGGAAGCTTGATTTCAATCTTCGAATTAAACTGAAAAAAAGTAGCAAATAAATAGAATAGAATAAAGAGTTTTTTTGGTATGTCAGAAATACTACAGAAACTGAATAAAGTAATCCAATGTAAAATAACACTGGATAGTCTTTTTAGTCCAAGACTGAATTAAATACAAAGGCTATTAATTCTGATTGCTTAGAATTAATGCTATATTCTATTGTTTTAATTCAACAGAGTTAATGACAGACACATATGGCTGCGTTCACTTTAAGAACGGATCCCTGTCTCATTTGTACTGTCTGTCTGTCACACGCGTTTAATGCTTATTTAAGACATTAGACTGTCTTTACGAGGTTACTCACCAATACCAGAGTTTTGACATAATGTCGAGTGTTTTTAACTGTTAAAGCGATATAATCCAGGGATAAAACGTTTGTTTCAGGCGAGCTGTTTGAGGCGGATTGGCTTTACTGTATGTGCACGCAGTGAAAGACATCTCTGAGAGTGCGCGAGCACGGGATGGTTTAATATTGCTTGAATGTTTAAACTAAAACTTAAAAAGACGTGAAAATTATAAACGTTAGTTACCATCATAGGTTACGATGCAATGCTGGCCCGATTGTGCAAGTGAATATTTCGTCGTGTCCCGACTCCTAAACGCGAGTGTGTATCGACAGCTGCAGCGCTTAGTGTAGGGCTGCAGCTATCAATTCTTTTTGTAATCGATTAATCTAGCACTTAATCGATCGATTAATCGAGTAATCGGATAATTTGTTTATGTGTGTTTTTAAGCAACCAAAACAAATAATTTATTACGAAAATGATAAGGTGTTTGGCTTTTATTTATTTAAAAGAAAATAGAGGTATTTATTCCAACTGCAACATTTGGCTCCACAACTAATTATTGCAATTTTTACCCGTGTTTATAAGTGCCAGTGCCAACAATTATATAACAATACAGTTAAAACAATTTACTGTAAAACCTGTTACATGTAGCCCATAACATGTAAAACTTTGAATACAAACTTAAATAGTAAAGCCCATTTGGCCTTAGTTTTGTCTTCTTAATACAACATTACAAAAAAAGGATTGCACCTTCTGCAAATTACCCACCTGGAAACAAAAATATATTAATATAAAATATCAACCCAAACAGGTACACAAATGTGTACAATTTATAAAAAATAAATAAATGGAAATAAAACAATTATAAATAAGAATCAGACTTTTTCAACTGTAATCTCAAGACAAACATCAGAGTGTGTGTGTCTGTGTGTCTCACAATATTTGTTCCTCCATCACGTCCCGGTGAATGTATGCTGAAATTTTTGTTGCGTGGCTACATAAAAGTTTAAACATATGATGAATTGCCGCAATTGGTCTGACTGGCGCGTGAGAGAGACATGGGTGCACGCGCTCGCTTACCTCTCTGCCGTCGTGCGCGAGCCGCGGTTAGGAGCTCAACATCTCGCATGCGCGCTCGCACTAGATTACAGGCTATTTTAACTTGCGAATTAATATGCGGCGGTAAAACTAGTCGATCACGAGTGGCTCAACAGGTAGATCTATAGACGAACTCATCTTTCAGGCATTTGACCGAAGGGATATACACGCAGCGTGAAAAATCGAATTGCGCGAGTCTCACGCTGAATGCGTGAGAGTTGGCAGCCCTGCCAGGTATACTTTGCAGACACATTGCATCTTGTTCTCTCCCTTTATAAACATATAATGATCCCAAACTTTAGACATTCTCTGCAATTTATGAAGTCATATGTATCATGCGCTGTGGTGTGCTTCCTGAATAACGGTCCGTGTGAAACAATCAGATCCCTGCGTGCGCCATAGGAACTGCGTCATTTAACGAGGCTTCGAGGCAGATTTTTTGCCTCAAGGAATTTTTGTAATCGAGTAACTCGAGGAATCGTTTCAGCCCTAGCTTAGTGCTTGTCTAGTGCAGTGAGACGAGAAGACGCCGCACCGCGTCCGCGAGCCCTTTATATGGAAAAAATCGATTCGAGGCCGTTGAGAATCGATTTTGAATCGGCCACATTTTAAAAACCGATTAATCGAAAAATCATTTTTTTTTGCCCAGCCCTAACACACACACATATATATATATATATATATAAAAATCACATAAAACATAAAAGCCTGCCGGAAAAGATGGGTCTTAAGGCAAGATTTAAAAACATGAATACTTTCACTGTTTCGCACATCCTGTGGCAGCAGGTTCCATAAATAAGGAGCTGCAAAACTAAAAGCCCGGGACCCCATGGAAGTAGTGCGGGTTCTAGGGAGAACAAGAGTGAGCGAGGAAGACGATCTTAAAGTCCGAGATCGAATATAGATATTAAGAAGGTCCAATAAATATGAAGGGGCAAGGTTATTGAGTGCTTTAAATGTCCGCTTTGGACAGTATTCATGTAAATTATGTCGGTTATGTCTTAAACAGTTGTGAGTGTATCGGATGTGCATCAGTGCGATTGGATCCGCATGTCATTGGAAATAATCCGACGTCTTAAAGTGAAAGTGGCATCAAACATAATGTGGTCTGTGTCCTTAATATTGATCAAGCAACCAAAGAAAAAGAGAAAAGCAATCACAGTTTGTTAATAGCTTTAGTATAATAAGGATTAATTATATTTAATTTACACAAAGAATATTTCTGCTTGAAAGAATAAAGAAGGATGTATGCATGGTTATAAAGAATGCATACTGTATATCATCCATTGAAAAGGCTGTGTTGTACTTTAGGAAAAGTGGTTTTTATTTAATTTTAAGATATTTTTTAAATCACAGTAGTTAAATCCGTATCTGTATTGCATGTTCAGACTTTTAAATCATTTATATTAATAGGTTAATAGATGTTTTCTTCGGGAGTGTATGGGTTTGTACATTTTATTCTATTCTAAATTCTAAATTAACGCATTACAATTTAACTAAACCCATTATATTTTAGTCGACTAAAATCCAATGTGATCTCATGAGAATACGTATGCATTTGTACGTAAAGTGTAGTTCTATCATACGTACATATAATTACGTTTTATATGCGCAGAAACGTATAATACTGACGTATTTACAGAACTAAAATGTAAAATATTTACGTTATTGACAGCACAAAAACGTAATTTATTTACATTTGAACAAATCCACCGATGTACACATTTGTACATATCACAATTTATGCATATTAAAATCGTAGCATTATGTTTTGACTCTATTGCATTCAACTGTCTTATTCATTACGTTTTCAGTCTCATTTATTGATATAATACTCATAAATATTAACATTTTGCTCGTTTCGCCTGCATAGTGTTAAACAATACACTATAAAACCTTAAAAATACATTCTTTAACTTTACTCGTTTAACCATTTTGTAATATAGTTTATTTGCCGTGAGGCACAGAAAGTGTTTTCTCCTATAAAACAAAACATAAATTCACAAAAGACATCAATATTATTAGTTTGATGTAATCCAAATCTTTAGAATCCATAGCCTACGTTGTTTACAAGAAAAAAATCCTAATTCAACCTTTTATCCAGTCGTGATCTTCGCCTCCATTCTCAGCAGCAACCGTACACGTCAAATCCCGCGCTGGTGATGAATTCAAATTCAAAGATCGCGCCCTTGAGAAGCGATACGTCGTGTTTTACGGCAGAGATATCAAATGGTCATTGGCTCTTCCCTGCCTCATCACAGATTGAGACATGAAGGACTGTGACGGTTGGTTTAGTTCTTTTGAAATAGTGCGAAGCTGCGAACTGAAGCCGGATGAACATTTTCATTGATTATTAATTTAAATTCTGCTTTGTACTTCATACAAAACTATTACAATGTTGCCAGAGAGGACTGCGACTGCAAAGCATCTTCATGTGAACGGCTTTTGGTTGCGGTTTTGACATTTTCGCAATAAATATATTATTGTGATTATACTTTTCTGTTAGTCACGTTTTTCTTCATAATTGTAACGTTAGTTTACGTAGTTTTAACGAATTGTTAGGGGTAGGTTTAGGGGTAGGAGTAGGATTGGTGGCTCAAAATATATTTTAATGCCATATTGTTAATACAACTGCCATTTCCCAACACATCTGTCCATTATGTTTTATCCTTTTTTTATATTCTGTATAAAATACACTGTAAAAAAATGTCTTGTCAAATTAACAGTAACTTACTGGCAACAATTATCCAGTACTTGCTGTATTTCATTCAACAATAAAATTACTTCAACACTAACTACAGTACTGTTAAGCATACTGTAAAATCAAATAACATTATTTTACTGTAATTTCTTACCATATTAAAGTACAGTATTACACTGTTAATTTTTAATAATACTGTATAGTATTATACAGTTATGAAATGTTATTGTATTTATTTGGTGCTACTGTGTAACCTGTAGAATATGTAGAAAATCCGTAGAAATAGAGTATTATTTAACAGTTAAAATAATATTTCTATGGATTTTCTACATATTCTACAGGTTGCACAGTAGCACTATAGGAAATAGAAAAAAGAACAATTGAAGCTTTAACTGCTCAAAGTTTATTGTGTATTTTCAAACACATTACATTTACATATATACATTTAAATACATGAATAAAATTAAATACATGAATAATAATAATGTAATATAATACAATTTAAATCATGCATGAAAATCATGAACAATCATGCGTTTCAATTCATGCAAAAATGATTATGAACAGGTAAAATAGAAAAGATTAAAGGGGCGCTATCTGATCAATCTATTAGAAAGGGGGGGGGGGCTTAAACTAGATAGTCTATTTGTTTGAGATAGACTGTCTAACTGGTCAGACTGGTCTGTTGCTGATTTTAAAGGGTTTTGGGCTCCTTTATAACTAGAGGACCAGATTTGCAGGGCTGGGAGAAATGTATAACTACACTTTAACAACTACAGACCAGTGTCATTGCTCTCTCGGTTTTCTAAAATCCTTGAAAAGTTGTTTGCTCAAAAATTAAATTTTTTTTTTAGAAAAACACAAATTATTTAATGAAAAACAATATGGCTTTAGAGATAAAAAAGATTAACTGCTTTGGCATTAATTGAACTCATAGGAAAAATTACATCTGCAACTGAGGATAAAGCAATACACAGTGGAGGTCTTCATCAACTTAAGCAAAGCATTTAAAGGGTTAGTTCACCCAAAAATGAAAATTCTGTCAGTATTTACTCACCCTCATGTTGTTCAACCCCGTAAGACATTAATTCATCTTCCGAACACAAATTAAGATATTTTTTATGAAATCTGAGAGCTGGATCACTCCTGCATACTAGTCCATAGGCTTTGGTATGATTTTTTCTTTGGTATGATTGGCTTGATTTTTGTTAACGCAAATACACACAAATGTGGCATTTTCTTTTCATCCATTATCTGTTGGTCACAAAAGTACACAAACACACATTTGAAAACAAAAACAACAACATTTGAAAGACCCACAACTGTCTAGTTTGTAATGTCAAATAATGCTACAATCAAGATGAGGCTCTATAAAAGGAGTAATTAAAACAAAGAATAAGACAAACAATACGAAAACATTAAATACAGACTTACTATTTTAATTTTGCTGTTTGGCTTGATGTGGTCATCATTTATGTATCGTCCGAGATTTTCTGTAGCTTTACTGCCATCAACACTGTATGGTGAAATATTTTAAAAACACTGTATATAAACATACCAAAATATGATGTAATTATACTTCATTAGAACATTCATTAATTTAATCTTACCAGTAAGATTGTCCCTGAAAGGAGTAGAAATATAAAAAAACTGCATCTTCAGCTGAGTAGTTTTTGAGCAGGGTCTCTCCTTCAGATCCAGCCATGTGTCTTCCAACATACTCCAGTAGGAATTCTCCTGGCTCAATATGCTTTGTGGCGATTACTCCAAAACCTAATAAATTGGGTATAAATAAGTGTAAATTAAGTATGAGAAAAGATTCATAAAGTTGTTAAGGTTGTCTAAACTGTTTTAAATGGTAGCCCTGCTTGGAAAACAAATACGATATCTACATCTAAAAGTGCAAAACTACAAAACTCATATGTATCATGACACTGAATATTGATAATTTCCATTGTTAAACAGGCCCCCGGAGTCTAACTGGCAGTTACATACAAATAATATCAAGATCACTCGCACATCTACACAATGGAGTTTAATTTGGACATCAGCAGCTAGCATAAATACAGGCAGGAAAACAGATATAAATCCACCTTTAACTGATTCAATCATGTTTTTTTGTTTCTCTTGTGTTTTTTTTTAACAGCCTGTTGTTTTTAGCTACACATTTTAAACCCAACCATTCGACATTATTTAGAGACCAAACTTAGCTTTTAATGAAGTTTTGCAAAGTCATACTGATGGCAGAATTGAATGCCGTAACTTACCTTTCTCTTCACACATTAATTTTTTCTCGAATGTGTCTTTATCTTTCCCCGAAGCAATGAAGTACAAGGCTTCCTTTTCAGGAGAAACTCTTTTGGGTCTCATTTTCCTGTGAAATATAAGAACATTTTATGCAGGATATAGTGCATATGCTAAGTAAAATAAAAAAAAAATAAAAAAAAAAATAGAAAATACTCTAAAAAAAAACTCCTTAGAATTGTGTAGACAATAACTTATTGAAAAGATGACAATGTGGCTGATAATTTACTACATTTTTACTATACTTTTTATATCAAGTATTTTTATAAAATCATTTTAAAAAGAAACTGAATATCAATAATACCAATCTGCATGCACATTTACATTGTAAGAGGATGCAAAAACATTGTATAATGTTAGCATTTACAAATCATCATAAAATGAAGTTAGAATGTACAACTTACCTTTTACTTCGGAAAGAAAAAAAGTGAGATGAGAAATGGCTCAGTGCGCTTAGGATCTTGGGATCTTGTAGGTAGATAAATCTTTAAACTATAATAGAAAGATAACTCTCCAATGTAGGAAACAATCTCGTTGAAGTCTTCTAAAGTTGTGCTCTTCCAAATGCCAAACATGAAGTGTGAATTAGGAACCTGGAATAGAGAGATATACGTTCTGCTATCGGAGCAGTGATTGGGCCATCGGATAAACCACAGTTAGCCAACATTACTATTGGTTCTGTTATGCTAATGTTTTGTGATTGAAATCAAATAGCTAGATTAACATAAGGGTAGAATCTGTTGGTAAATTAGTTTTAAATCCAGTTGTAAACATCAACTGGATCAGGAAAAAGTACTTTTCATAATTAGTATTATTTTGCATGCATTTTAAATAGAGCACAGAACACAAACCTATATCAATGGCAGATAAAACATGATAAAGTTAATAAAGGAAAAGTTCAAAAATAATATCAAACTATGGGATGGTGCAGCATTTAAAGAAAGTAGGCGATATACAATTAATTTACTATTTAAAATATTTTAAAAGACAGAAAAAAGTAATTTACCACAATGTAAAAAAATAAATAAATAAAAAATCTGCTCATTTATAAATCAAATGATGTTATAGGGATGTAGCAGATTACCATGGGCATTCATATTTTTGTTGGTTTAACTAAACCTTTATACCACATCTGAAACGAAAGCTCATATTAATAGTACCTCTTGTTGAATCTCTCAAAAAATACATGCAGAGTCCTCAGAGTGTTTTAAGTATAGGATGACTTGTTTAAGCATATGTATTTTTAGGTCTAAGGTAAACTTTCACAGCCTGGCCTTTGAAGCCGTTCTCCATAGAGATGCTAATGTCCTGCAGGTAGTGGGGGTTGCAGCTCAGTCCACTCAGGGACTGAAAACACAGTGAGAAAGCATCCGATCACAGCCATTGGGATATGTTTCAATCAGCTCTGTAATTTAGCAGAGCTGTTTACAATACAGTCAAATCACACCACATGTATTTTTACACGTTTATATATCAATGTTTATACTTAAACACATTAACATTTTCTAAGACAGCCCTTGTTTTAGCAGGTGGGGAATAAATGAAATATGATGAGTATGTCATAAATCTTGCTTTAGTAAGCAGACACTTGAGAGCTTAATGTTACTTACTCAGACTGTTAGTATTAAACAGATATGTTAGCTCAAATACAAAAACTTATACAATTGATAATACTTGATTATACATATTTGGAATGTCTAAAACATGGATGTGGTAAATGGATCTAGGAACACAACAAAGCTAAAACCATTACTGAAACCATTTTGATTCTGTCAAAAATAATTTCTAACAATTGCACCCCTTACATGTCCAGTCAGTCCCTAATTCAATTTTTTAAGATGTTTTCAAAATATCCACAGTGTATTTTTTAATGTATGTTTGTTTTTATTTGGTGTGGCTCAGATGATGAATGGAAGTGCATGTTTATGTTATTTTTGTGTTGTTGTTTTTTTGTCCCAAAATAAGAAACCGTAAGTGAGTGCTTGTAATAACTTCCAGTTAAAAAATATTCATAATTACCGGTTGCTTACATGCGCTCCTCACAAAGATTAATACATTTTTTAGGTTAAAGAGCTAAGGATGTTAAATCCACAAATATCTTAACTGTTATCCATAAGCCAACTGCAATTAAGACATTTGATCAAGAAGTTTATGACAAAGAGAACGATATATCTAGCACAGAGAAACAACCTGTAGGAGCGGGATTTGATCAATGTGAGTGTGAGCGGCACACAAGTGGAACGTTTGCTTGGATTGGGTCGAGCGCAATGCAATCTTTGCTCAAATGCTCTGATTGGGATTAAAGATTTTTAAATAAAATGCCATAGAGAAACAGATACCATATTATTAAGATATCCACAGAACTAACCATTTAAAAAGTAAAATTCCTGTTTTTTACATAATGAACCTAAACACAAGTATTTTACTTTTAAAAATCCTATTTACTTTAACTTTTTTAACGTTTTACATCAACCACCAGTATGTAAACGTTGAATTAACTATAAAGTAAGGTGAAGTAAATGAGTGACAGCCCTTTTCACGTCCCTAAGTTGTGGCCAAAATGTTTTTCCAGCTTTTGCGAAGAGTAGAGCAGACAATATAATAAGTGCCGAAGCAAAAACAGTCGATACACTTGTTACAACTGAACAGGTTATTTACAAATAGTTGATGAATGAATCAGCTTAGATGAATAGCTTATTTACAACAACAATATGATTTTCTGTCTTAATTCTGCCTCTGATTGTTTCACTGCTAGTATATCTGCTAGTGAATTGAAGCATTTAATGTAGTCTATTAACACCTGGTCTAGCGAGATAAAAACATGCAGGAAGTTACTAAACTGCAATCACCTGTGATTATCATATATTATCAAGGCAAATTTACCTTGAATGTAAATCGTTAACCACACATTCCAAAAGAATAGTTTTAAGCACTATGTCAATGAAAGGATATTGCTGTTTTTTGTAACTAAAACAACTCAATTCACACTAGTGAAGCTGCTACTATATGGCTACTTCACATCTGGGTCATTCACCCTTCTCAGTGTTTATTTTGCGATAATAGACGGCTGGATGTAGCCTACATCCCTTACTCACTTTACTAACTAACCAACAAATTATTTAAATAACAAAAAAAAGTTAGTAAAACTTAATGTTAGTAAAAAAATAAGTGGTTGGTTCATTTTCATTAATTTGGTTAAAAAACAATATTAATAAATGGAAACTTATAAAGTGCTACCCATTTTCAATGAGGTTGTGTTTTTTAAGAGTTACTATAAACTTATAAACGGTTGTGTTTTTATGAGCTCATATGAATAAGATAAATACACTTAATTAATGTATTATAATAGCATTGGTTACTTCAGATTACTGAATGCATTAAATTACCGACATTAAAGGAATAGTTCACTTTGAAATTAATTTTTGATATGTTTTATCTTCCCTCAAGGGCATCCGAGATGTAGGTGTCTTTGTTTCCACAGTATTTTCAATTTTGACATTTTTTGGTCAAACCGTTCTTGTCTATCAGTCCAACACTATCTCACGACCAATTCCAACGCATTCTCACCCCAAGGCGTCACCTTTGACCATGCTTCAATATTTGACGTTTTAGGCGCCCTTTAGCGTCACTTACATGACGCGATCCTACGGCGTCATCTAACTGACGCTAAAGGAAAGCGTCAGTTAGAGGACGCGGTTAGGTTTAGGTGTGGGGTGGGGGTAGGGTACACGCGATCCTAGGGCGTCATCTGACTGACGCTAAAGGGCGCCTAAAGCGTCAGATATTGAAGCATGTCCAAATGCTTCCCAAGGCGTCAATTAAGTGACGCCTTGGGGGTGAGAATGGGCTGCCAATTCGTACGAATTTGACGCATGATTAAAAAGTGTCTAATTCGTACTAATTCGTACGACCTCACTCGTACTAATTCCTACGATTTTTCTAAACCCACGTGATGGTTAGGTTTAGGGGCGGGGTCAGGGGTAGGTCATTCGTACGAATTCATACGAATTGGCCAATTCGTAAAATATGTACGATTTAGCAAAATCGTATTAATTCGTACGTGTGAGGTCGTATGAATTGTTACGAATTAGCCACTTTTTAATCATTCGTCGAATTCGTACGACTTGGTCGTGAGATCGGGTTGATCAGTCATACACTGGAGGTGAAGGGGGTCCACCAAAGAGCAGCACAGAGAAGTCCAAACCGCAATGGAAGACGATTTCGGGATATCTAAATATGTTTAGTAAAAGGTAAAACTTCCGAAATCTCTGTGTAAATATTGAGTGACGTCACACGCAAGCGATCACTTCCGGCGTAACATTGAACTGATTCAGTTCGGTTCAGTTGGACATTGAACAACTGATTCAGATCACTGTGATTACACGAGGTAAAACGATATAAATACTGTTGGTTTTCTCACACAAACCGCTCATTTCGTGTCTTAGGCCATCAATGTGTACTTACATTTACGAGTCATTAAATCATGTTTAATTTGGACTTCTCTGTGCATGCTTTTTGGTGGACCCCCTTAGCCTCCAGTGTATGACTGATAGACAACAACGGTTTGACTGAAAAATGTCAAAATTGAAAATACTGTGGAAACAAAGACACCTACATCTTGAATGCCCTTGAGGTAAGCTAAAACATATCAAAAATTAATTTCAAAGTGAACTATCCCTTTAAGAAAGTACTGGACCATGTGTTGTTTATTTGGAGTTCCATGCATATTTAATCTAGTTCACTGTTTACTCACCAATACATTGGTATAACCCCAATTAATTTACTATTTAAAAGATTTTAAAAGACAGAAAAAAGTAATTTACCACAATGTAAAAAAATAAATAAATAAAAAATCTGCTCATTTATAAATCAAATGATGTTATAGGGATGTAGCAGATTACCATGGGCATTCATATTTTTGTTGGTTTAACTAAACCTTTATACCACATCTGAAACGAAAGCTCATATTAATAGTACCTCTTGTTGAATCTCTCAAAAAATACATGCAGAGTCCTCAGAGTGTTTTAAGTATAGGATGACTTGTTTAAGCATGTGTATTTTTAGGTCTAAGGTAAACTTTCACAGCCTGGCCTTTGAAGCCGTTCTCCATAGAGATGCTAATGTCCTGCAGGTAGTGGGGGTTGCAGCTCAGTCCACTCAGGGACTGAAAACACAGTGAGAAAGCGTCCGATCACAGCCATTGGGATATGTTTCAATCAGCTCTGTAATTTAGCAGAGCTGTTTACAATACAGTCAAATCACACCACATGTATTTTTACACGTTTATATATCAATGTTTATACTTAAACACATTAACATTTTCTAAGACAGCCCTTGTTTTAGCAGGTGGGGAATAAATGAAATATGATGAGTATGTCATAAATCTTGCTTTAGTAAGCAGACACTTGAGAGCTTAATGTTACTTACTCAGACTGTTAGTATTAAACAGATATGTTAGCTCAAATACAAAAACTTATACAATTGATAATACTTGATAATACATATTTGGAATGTCTAAAACATGGATGTGGTAAATGGATCTAGGAACACAACAAAGCTAAAACCATGATATGATTTTCTATCTTTTAACTTATTTATATTTTTAAACATAAACGAGGATATTGTAGAGATTACCATATTGTTGTTTTACTGTCTACCTCTCAGCAACAAAAACTAGTGATTGAATGTGTATGTATGTAAATATTCACTGATTCAAAAAAATAAACAAGGTCCTATACACTTGGCATTAACTTATATATTTTTTTAGATACAATCATATTGGGACAATGATATACAGATGTAATCAGGATCTGAATGAGTTTGATCTTGTCTACTTTCGGCCATGATGATTGCAAACGAGGATGAAATAAAAGCTGTATTTAAATGGAGCAGTCCAGTTTATTTAAAGTACATTGGTAAAACCACAATGAGCTGAAAAACCATACACTGATAAGAACCGACAAAAAAGGAACAAAACACAGACAGAAACCTAACACTTTCAAGTAGGTTGAAATCCAATCACACATGGTGACATACACGTTTAAAGTGACCATGTGTAAACAGCCATTTGTCTTTTTAATTTCTTGTGATCAGATTGATGAAAATTCATGTTAATAACAGGTGTAAATGTGGCTCGATGTACATAATTTTCTTAGATTTTTAATTAAATTCATTATTGCTGTTGTTTTGTTTTGGTGTAAGACTACCCCAGGTGAAATACACCAATATGAAATTAACAGGAGTAAAAATGTATTGTTAATTGTTAAACGGTAATTGTAACAGGACTTTTAATGACTTACATAAAATGTTGCAGACAAAATAATCTGAAAGTTATATGTTGTTTATTTCTTTGGGACATTTAAAATAAATATATTTTATTAAAACTAATCTGAAGTAAATAATAAGATCTATCACAAAATCTATGTTATAACTAAGTCTTAAATTTACTTTTATATTTGTTTTTTTTTTTTTGTTTCTTTTGTTTTTTGCAGTGTATAAGGTCAAAATTTTCTTGATTGACACTGGGCTAGTCCAATCACATCTTTAATCACCTCCCCCTCTGGGCTAAGAGAGCGTGCAGTGTCAGTGAGTATCTGTCAAAATAGTCAGAGCGATGGAGAAGAAACACAAGGAATGTGCAGAGAAATGGCGTGAAAAAAAAAAAAAAGAAACCGCCTTCAGTGTCTGATTAGGAGTGAGGGGGATCATGAGAGACATTGAGTGTAGAGAACTGTTTGTTAGAGATATTTGACAATTACGCATTTTATTAGAATTATAATGAGAGTATAAGACCCGTTTGTAAACCATGTTTTTTGTCAAAATAAAAGCTGAATGCCGTTTCCATCAAAATAAAAGATAATGTTTTTATATCTCTTTCAAGTTACAGAAATTAGTTCTAAGCTAATAATGAAAGTTGCTTTTATTTTTCAGTGCATGTGTTTTACAATATATGGCTATAACTGTCTTGTGATTAATATTATAACTATGATTAATTATGTATTATGTAATGTAGACAGACACTATATCCCAACTAAAAGAGTTTTGAGTTTTTCTTTGTTCAATTTGCACACTGAATATGGGTTGGAGCTCTTAAATTTGAACTCTCAAAGTGCACCAGATTGATGAATTTAACATTAAAGGGTTAGTTCACCCAAAAATGAAAATTCTGTCAGTATTTACTCGCCCTCATGTTGTTCCAAACCCCGTGAGACCTTCGTTCATCTTCGGAACACAAATTAAGATATTTAAGATATTAAGATCGCTCCTGCATACAGTCCATAGGCTTCTTGAGGGAATGACTCTTGATGGCATAGAAAAGTCATTAAAGACATCGTTAAAATAGTCCAAGTGACTACAGCGGCTCAATCTTAACTTTATCAAACGACGAGAACACTTTTGTGTGCAAAAAAACAACAAAAATAACAACTTTATTTCAACTATTGGTTTATTTCTCCCTCTGCGCGAGTCAGGTTACTAGTTTAATAGCGTAAGCTTCTGTTATTATACGTCACACGCATCACACACACATGACCAGCGTCGGCCAATAGTGAGCCTTCGTGTGACGTAGCTCTACGCAATCACACTACGTTAACTGACTACAGGCCCATGGAGAAGGAAGTGAATAATTGAAATAAAGTCGTTATTTTTGTTTGTTTTTGTGCACAAAAATATTCTCGTCGTTTGATAAAGTTAAGATTGAGCCCCTGTAGTCACTTGGACTATTTTAACGATGTCTTTAATGACTTTTCGGGGACAGCAAGTGTCATTCCCTCAAGAAGCCTACGGACTGTATGCAGGAGCGATCTTAATATCTTAAATATCTTAATTTGTGTTCCGAAGATGAACGAAGGTCTTACGGGGTTGGAACAACATGAGGGTGAGTAAATACTGACAGAATTTTCATTTTTGGGTGAGCTAACCCTTTTTAAAGCATGCCCCCGAACCCCCCTAGAGGGACAGAGGTGCGCTGACCAATACTATATTTCATTTATTCGGTTTGGTCATTTACAGATCATTCAATCAATCAATCAAAACATTCGAAACATAAACAGGGATTAAAGTTCTCCGTCGCTTCGACGGATTTCCTTTAATTGCAGCGGGTCTATGACGGATATCCATCAATTGCAGGGTTCCCGTCTGTCCTTATGTCTTAAATTAACTTTTCATAATTTTAAGGCCGTAAATAGGCTTTCATTTCGCAAACAGTGTGATAAATGTCTTAATTTTAGTTTGAATAGGTCTTAAATTAAGGAAAGATGATGCGTATTCACCCTGCTGAGGGGGGATGTGATAAAGCCTGGAGTGGAGCGAAAGCACGTTACTCTCTCCACTCTAAGCATTCTGTAATCACTTTGCTCATGGTCCACTCCGGTTTTTCAATTCCCGCTCACGGAAAAACTGCTCCCTGGACCCTGTTCACTCAATCTTGTCAGGCGAGGCCACAGCTCGTTTGCTGCGGTCCCATGATAGAAAACAGAACGTGGGTCAATATTGGTCGTTTCTCAATACCAAGTACAAAAACTTCGGACTTGCGTCCTTGGTAGTTCGGACTTGCCAAGTTCGACTCGGGAGAACAAACTCCCGAGGACGAGAGGACGCTGCTAACAGCGCGTTCTTGATCGCGTCACTCAGCACGCGGCTACTCCGGTTATCAACTCGGCCTTTTTTCATCAACACCACTGTGCCTCTTTTCATTTATAAATGAACATAATTATTATCAAAAACATATAAATGGCCACACAAATGTGGTTCAGGCAACGCACATTGATTATAATATATTTATAACAACACGAAATATAGCTAAAACACAAACCTGCTTCTTTTTGTTTTCATTTTAAAAATATATAACATTATTTATCATTAAAACTGACATTTAACAAACAGACAGGGTTGTGTCGTTTTATTGTATTATGCGTACACATACAGTGAAGAGAATGAATAGTAATATAATATTTTATATATTTTAGAATATATAAAATTACACAACCATGTCTCTTTTTTTGTTAAATGTCAGTTTTAATGCTAATATCCCGTTCAAAAGTATAAGTACCCTAATAGGTAGGCTATAATAAGCTATACAATGAGAAATAAAGCAAACAATTCAGTTAAACATAAGTAGGCTCTCTAATAGGCTACAAAGTTAAAGTTAAATAGCCTACATAATAAAGTTATAAAACTTCACTTAAATAAAATAAAATAAAAACATGCACTGAAAACTTATGTATATGGTTGATTATTTGTCAAGATAAGTAATTGTTTTTCATAGATTAAAATAGCTTTTAAATTACGCAAACTGGCAATATTATATTGGTTTTAAACATCTCCCCTTAAAACGCTATTGGTCTCGACTATTTAAATAAAGTTACAGGAATTTGACTTGGCCTGAAAAAAATTTCAGTCAGAAGAATTTTTTTCACTTTAATCCCTGCATAAATACTATAGACGACCAGGTGCAGGCAGAAGCTAAAGCTTATTATGCCTGCCCTTAACTTTAGAATGAAATGTAACTTATTAATGACAACATCTGTTCATAAAAATAACATTAACACTTTCGTGAACCATTGTCCACACCAGAAGCAAGCCTGTCTAATTCATTTTTATTCTTTTATAGTTTTCCAATGTTATTCTCTTGTAATATTTTTTAAACTGAAAAATAGATGTGGCTTGTTTTAACTCATTACAACAGCTATTCCACAATTTAACTCCTTTATTTGATAAACAGTGTTCTCTTAATGTAGAATGTACTTGTGGTTGGTTAAATATACATAATCCTCTAAGATCATATTTACTTTCTCGTTGGGAAAATAATAATTGCAAACATTTAGGAGTTTTATTATATTTGACTTGATAAATAAATTTTAACGTGTACAAATCGACAAAATCATAAAACTTTAAAATTTTTGATTGATGAAACAGTAAATTACTTGGTGCATTGTATGGGGTATAATTAATTTATCTAATAACCTTCTTTTGTAATAAAAAGATTGGATTAGTTCTAGTTTTGTATGTATTTCCCCAAATTTCAATACCATACATTAAGTATGGTGTAACAAGTGAAGTATAAAGTAAATGTAATGCATTTTTACTCAAGATATACTGCAACTTGTACAAAATTGCAATCATTTTAGATACTTTCTTCTGAACATTAAAAATATGCGGTTTCCATGTCATTTTACAATCAATAATTACTCCAAGAAATTTTATATGATTTACTCTTTCTAAAATATTTTTATTAATAGTAATCCTGATCTCATTATTTAACTCTTTATTACTAAATACCAGGAATTTCGTTTTATTTAAATTTAGTGACAATTTATTTAAATCAAACCAATTCTTTAGTTTGTACAATTTTTTCTCTACCACCAACACAAGCTCTGTAAGATTTGGGTCAGAACAATAAATTGTTGTATCATCCGCGAAAAGAATAAAATTTAAAACATCCGACACTTTGCATATATCGTTTATATATAACAAAAATAACTTAGGGCCCAAAACAGAGCCTTGCGGAACGCCACAATTAATGTGGCGTTAATATACAGTTAATATATAAACATCTTGTGAGAAAGACTGGTATTGCCAATGGAATTGGAGAATTGTATTTTAAACTTAGTAGTTATTTCATCTCACTCATTAGATGGGGTTGGTGGTTTTAATAGGAGTTGTTGGTATACATATTCAAGGGCGTACACAGTTCAGTTGTGTGTATGTTCATATGTAGTGGGCCAGTCTGGGCCAAAATGCCCAGGCCGATTTTTTTTGTCCCAGTCCAGCCCTGGGCGGACTGATAATACTGGAGCACCAACTAGCGTTCATGACTTTTTTTTACAGTCTATACCTCAGCTAATAAAAAAAAAAAGCAGTGAACATGAACGAAGACGCTGACGAGACCCCTTCGGTTGGTCCTGTGGATGGGAAATTTAGTTATAAGAACGAACCGATGGAAGCGTCATTAAGAGCATGGTTGTTGTGTGCAAGCTATGCAACAAGGAATTCGCATATCACATCGACCCTCAAGTTTCACCTCAACCCAAAACATATACAATTGCACTGGTCTGTTGGATTTGGTTGAACAAAAATAAACAATATTTTGTTGCTTAAGCTTATGTATTCAGTCATTATTAAATGATATACTAAAAATCCATGTGAGAAAAAATCTTCTCACTGTTCTCAGTTCAAATATTTATGCAATTAAAATGCGCTTAATTTCGATTTATTAATTACAAAGCCTCTAATTAATTAGATTTTTTTTTAATCGAGTCCCGGCCCTAAAAATAATATATATAATTTACTCACACATTCTAAGTGATCTTATGAACCACTGACAACTCCTAAATAACTGGTTTGTAAATAATGCTATACTTCATTTAGATGTAAATTGATCATTAATAAAGTATGAAAATACAATTATTAAACACATTATAGATATGCTATTAAAACAAGAAAAAAAACATTTATAGCTGTATTTACATATATACTGCTTATTAATGTATTTTAATGCTTAATAAATGGTGAATTATCAGTTCACTAATGCTTAACTAATGATTAATACCATGCAGTTATTATAAAGTTACTGAAAGTTCCTATAAGCAGCCAGTTCACCAGCAGCTCTACAGTCTCAGAGCCTCTGGGACAGCAAGGCATTCAGACAATAGAGAAGTGTGAACGACGTGTGTTAATGGGCCATTGCAGTTCTTGCTCCAGCCTACAGGAGCGCTGCTGAGTATGGGCTTAAACACACACACACTCGCAAGTCCCCACTTGGTCAAAAATGTAAAAAATTCACCAGAGCGTTTTTTAGTTGATTTTAACATGTTTTAAGGCATAACTAACAGGGGACTTGAAAAATGTCCCCACTTCGCTCGGCGGTCCCCTGTTGGTGAGTGTGTAACGACACCAAAGTCCCCTCTTAGATAGGTAGACAAGTACACACACGCACACACACACACACAGACACACACCACTCCGGCCATGCATGGGGGAGAGAGAATCACCGGGAGATCTTCACAACTTTAAACTCATCTTTTACATCTTTTGTAAACCATCCATGTATTGTATGGACATCTTAGGAACTACTTTGTCAACCAGTTGGAAAAGTAAGATGGTTTTATTTTTGATAGACTGTTAGTCAACTTATAATATATAAAACATGTTGTATTATTTTACAATGAATGATAAAGCATTTTATTGATAATCTTTTTAAATGAACCATGGTTTTAACTTTAGTTAGTGAGAAAAAGGTCGATCTTTTATTGGCACTGTGGCTGCAAGGGATGCTGTGGGTGTTGTCTCTCTCAGCTGAACAAACACATACAGATGCTGCTGTTGATGAGAGGGAGAGAGGTTTTTCACATCTTGATGGAAATGACTGATAAAGTAAGATGCTTTTTCACATTTAAATCTAAATGTTTTTTTTCCTTATAACCTATAAAACACGGTTTCATTTTTTAGCTCGTGTAAGATTTTTCTCTGGCTGAAGGAATGTTCGGCCATCTCATAGCCTCACATCCCGACTGTCACAGAGGCCGAAGGCCTCTGAGAGAATCAGAGGGGATTTTCACCACTCAAGTAAGCTGCTTTTTTATTTTACAGACCATATTGTGATACGGGGATTATTAGAAAATTATTCCGGCAACATCATGCTACTCAGATCGATCTCGGGGGTTTTAGGTGAGGATAAAGTGTCCATACTCATGTAACTCATGTTTCCCTCTGTGAATTCTGTAGAACAGAGACCACCCATTTTATAGACGGGTTTCTGGTATGGGAGGGGGTATCACGGCTACATAAATGATAAAACCAGACAACTGTCAAAGAGTCAACCAGGGTCAAACTGTCCATTTTGATCGATCGCTTCCTGGGGTCACTAAGTGGTCAAAACCACAGATGTTCACACACATGTTTTTTGGATTAGAAAAGGTCAACGGGTCAAAACCACAGATGTTCCCACACATGTTGTTTGGATTAGAAAGGTCAACGGGTCAACAACCACCTGTCCATTTGATTGATCGTTAGGTCAAAGGTTAATCGATATCCCAGACATGGAATGCCAAAGGTCAAGGGTTTATGACTACTTCAAAGATGGAATCCGAAAGGTCAAAGGTCAGCCCCGCCCCTTGTCAATCAAAAAGCAATAAATCATTTTGACACAAGGTAGCCTATATTACTACTCTTGACGCTAGGGGTCTAACAACTAAAAATCAAGTCAGGAATCTTGGTGTGTCTCTAGAGTCAGACCTTAGTTTCAGTAGTCATGTCAAAGCAATAAATAAATCAGCATACTATAATCTAAAAAATATTGCAAGAATTAGATGCTTTGTTTCCAGTCAAGACTTAGAGAAACTTGTGCATGCTTTCATCACCAGCAGGGTGGATTACTGTAATGGACTCTTCACTTGCCTTCCTAAAAAGACCATAAGACAGTTGCAGCTCATACAGAACGATGCTGCCAGGATTTTAAGCAGGACCAGAAAATATGAACACATCACATCAGTCCTCAGGTCTTTACACTGGCTGCCAGTTACATTTAGGATTGATTTTGAAGTATTACTTCTGGTATATAAATCATTTAATGGGTTAGGACCTCAATATATTGCAGATATGCTCAATGAATATAAACCCAACAGATCACTCAGATCATTAGGATCACATCAGCTAGAAATACCAAGGGTTCACTCGAAGCATGCAGAGTCTGCTTTTAGATATTATGCTAACCGTGGCTGAACCACGTGGCTGAACCATTTTTTATTCTAAACTGTTTAAATTATTCTGATTTCTTTTGATTATTTTAATCTCTTCTATGTAAAGCACTTTGAATTGCCATTGTGAATGAAATGTGCTATATAAATAAACTTGCCTTGCCTTGCCTAATTAATTTTATAATAATAATAATAATATAATTTTACAGAAAACACATAATATATAGTCATATAACCTAAAATGGTAACACTTTACAATAAGGTTCAATTATTAAACATTAGTTAATGTATTAACTAACATGAACTAACCATGAGTAATACATTTGTTAGTTTTTGTTAATCTTTGTTAACATTAGTTTATATAAATCCAGCTGTTCATTGTTTGTTCATGTTAGTTCACAGTGGATTTACTAATGTTAACAAGATATTAATAAAGTATTAGTAAATGTTGAAATTAACATTAAAAAAGATTAACAAATGCTAAAGAAGTATTGTTCATTCTTTGTTAATGTTAACTAGTTAACTAATGAACCATATATATATATATATAGAGTACAAAATTGTGAGCTTCTGTTCATGTACTAAGACATTCCCTCAGGGAATGTGTATGGTTTATGCAAGTTTTTTTGAGGTTGCTTCTGAGTGCAGTATAAAGGTGGGCTTAGGTGAATCTTGTGTGAACTATGTTAGCAAGAGTGAGCTAGAATGTGTGTCCATGCATTTGTAAATATTAGTGGCATCATATTGTGTGTGCAATGAAGCTTAAAAGTCGTGTTTAATTTGGTTCAAGAAGTGAAGTGTACAGAGAAAGAATGGCATATAGTAGTGCATATGTTTGTGTGACAGTTTTGTTCCTCAGCACTTCAATCTCTTCACAGTTACTTCAGACCTGTCGACTCATCCGCAGCACCTCAGACCTGCCTGTGCTAACCAGTGAAGGGGACATCATGCTTGGTGCTCTCTTTTCACTACACGATACTGTGCTGGAATCTCCTTCATCTTTTACTGCAGAGCCACATTCTACACAGTGCTCGGGGTCAGTCAAAACATAGTCTTATCCTTAAATATTACAATTCTGTATTTATGCTTAATATTTTGAAATTGTATGGTGTTTTCTTTTTTCCCCTTGCATCTTAATGAATTCCCAGGCATTCTCTCTCTTATTTATTGAGTATATTGTTGAGCAGTTTTGCAATATCTATTTACTGTAGAAATGTTAACATAAAATAAGCAATTTTGTTGATAATTTAATGCTCTTTGTTCCAAAAAGGTTTAATTTCCGTACCTTTAGATGGATGCAGACAATGATTTTTGCCATAGAGGAGATCAACAGAGATAAAAGACTCCTAGCAAACCTAACTCTGGGTTATCAGATCTATGATTCATGCAGTACCCCTTTCCACGCGCTCCGCACAGCCTTTGCCCTTATGAATGGAAATGAAGAGGGCACAGGACAACCAGAGTGCCGAGGCAGGGTGCCTGTTGTCATTGGTGATGGAGGATCCACATTATCCCTAGTGGTTGCACGCTTTCTCGGGGTTTTTCATGTTCCACAAGTGAGTTGTGCAGTTTTAATGCGCATAAAGAGGTACATTCGTGTCTTTCAGTCATGTATACTATGCTCTCCGATCTCATGTCCTCTCCTCTTCCTAGGTAAGCTATTTCTCAAGCTGTGCATGTCTCAGTAATAAACTAGAGTTTCCTGCATTTCTAAGGACTATGCCCAGTGACTTTTTCCAAGTGGATGCTCTGGCACAGCTGGTGCAACACTTTGGTTGGAGCTGGTTAGGTACATTTGCAGGGGATGATGCTTATGGCCGAGGTGGTGCTCAAATTTTTAATGATGAGGTGACCAAACTAGGTGCATGTATTTCTTTTTATGAAATAATCCCCAAAAACCATGACCAAACAGAGATGTCCAGGATTGTAAAGAGGATCCCTGAGTCAGGAACACATGTGGTGCTGGTCTTTGCTCTAGAGCAAGATGCAAGAGCTCTCTTTTGGGAGGCTCTTCAGCAAAACCTCACTGGTATTCAATGGTTGGCCAGCGAGGCCTGGATCACAGCAGCAGTCCTCTCCACTCCTGAATTTCACTCCATCCTGCAGGGCTCCATGGGCTTTGCCATCCGCAGGGCTGATATACCTGGCCTGCAGCCTTTCCTGTTACGATTACATCCCTCGAAATACCCACAGGACCCATTTGTTCCGCAGTTTTGGCAGGAGATGTTTAAGTGCTCTCTAGGTACAGGCAATAAGAGCTCCTCTATTAGACCCCCCTGTAATGGCTCTGAAGTACTTGCCAATACAGGTAACATCTACTCAGATGTATCTCAGCTGAGAATCTCTTATAATGTTTATAAGGCAGTGTATGCCATTACACATGCTCTGGATTCAATGCTGCACTGTGAACCAGGCAACGGACCTTTTGCTGGGGGATTGTGCGCCAACTCCAGCAGCATACAGCCATGGCAGGTAAAACGCACAACTTTTATATCTGTTTGTCTTAAGCTTGTGATAAGATAATAAGATAATGTTCTCTAGTTTAGATAATAAAGTTTAAACAAACGTTACCACTGTTCCATG
Source organism: Pimephales promelas (assembly GCF_988280905.1). Classification (NCBI taxonomy): domain Eukaryota; kingdom Metazoa; phylum Chordata; class Actinopteri; order Cypriniformes; family Leuciscidae; genus Pimephales; species Pimephales promelas. The sequence goes on along the minus strand of NC_142778.1, from coordinate 15,718,979 downwards.
TTTACTTTTATCTTTCTTTTATTCACTCTTTGTGTTTAAATAAGCTCCTGACTTATTTAAAGCATATCCACTTCACTAATGATTTTGGTGAGGAGAGCAAGTTTGACAACAATGGAGATCCTGTGGCCATGTATGATCTCATCAACTGGCAGCTCATTGGCAATGGAGAGGTGCGGTACGCCACTGTGGGGAGATTTGATGAAACAATGCAGCCTAAACTAGTGATTGAAGAAAAAAACATAATCTGGAATGGAAACCAGAGACAAGTAATGCTTCATTGTGATTTATTTATTTCACTTCTTTTTTTTACTGGGAAGGTTTAGTATTCAATGTTGCATACTCGTTTCCTGCTTGTGTAGATTTTGTATTTGCTGAGTACTTTTTGCATACATTTATGATATTTCTGAATTGCAGGTCCCTGTATCAGTCTGCAGCACTAGCTGTCCTCCAGGCACTAGAAAGTCAACCAGACCAAACTTTCCTCTCTGCTGCTTTGACTGCATTGTCTGTGCAGCTGGGGAGGTTAGCAATCAGACAGGTATATAGTAAATCAACTCTTGTCCTGCTGATGTTTATGTGTTTAACAAAACTAATTTAGATTTGTTGAAAATGTATTTGACTACTTTGCACAATAAATATTTATTTATCAGATGCCTTAGAATGTGAAAAATGCCTGCCTGAATTCTGGTCCAATGCTAGACGAGACACCTGCATCCCGAAGCTGGTGGAGTTCCTTTCCTACAATGATACCATGGGCATCACTTTGCTAGCTGTGGCTCTGCTTGGATCCTGTTTCACACTCGCAGTTGCTCTGATATTTGCCCTTAAACGTCACACACCACTAGTCAGAGCTAACAACTCCGAGCTCAGTTTCCTCATTCTTAGCTCATTGTGGCTTTGTTTTTTGTGCGCACTAGCCTTTATTGGCCAGCCCACATCATGGTCTTGTGGGCTTCGACACAGTGTATTTGGTATTGCATTCTCCCTCTGTCTGTCCTGCATCCTTGGGAAGACTATGGTGGTACTCATGGCTTTCAGAGCCACTCTCCCTGGCACTAATGTAATGAAATGGTTCGGCCCTCTACAGCAGCGAAGCATTATCTTCTTGTGTACAACAGTGCAAGTGGTGATTTGCTGCACATGGCTGAGTCTGGCACCTCCCGTCCCACGTAAGCTCATGACTCATGAAACTGCCCGGATTATTCTTTTGTGTGATGTGGGCTCTCCATTGGCCTTCTCCCTGGTGTTGGGCTACATCGGCCTGCTTGCAGCTGTCTGCTTCCTGTTAGCCTTCTTTGCTCGAAAACTCCCAGATAATTTCAATGAGGCTAAATTTATTACTTTCAGCATGCTGATCTTCTGTGCTGTGTGGATTGCATTTGTGCCAGCATATGTCAGCTCCCCGGGGAAATACACCGTGGCCGTGGAGATTTTTGCAATTCTGGCCTCCAGTTATGGTCTGCTGCTCTGTATCTTCACTCCAAAATGTTACATTATTTTGCTTAAACCTGAGAAAAATACAAAGAGATATTTGATGTCCAAATCCAATTCAGAAAGTAAATATTGAAGTTTTTTTTATATGATAATGAAATGTGTTCTTGATTTTTATCTGACCCTCAATAAAGTGGTTTTGTGCTTAATTAACAATTATGTTTAATAAACAATTATTTTTAATTAAACAATTATGTCCTCAATAAATGCATGTTGGACTCTTTTTACCTTAATTAGTTTATCAAAATCAAATTTCCCCAGCAGTCATGATAAACCTTCCACATGGAACATTATTATAACAGTATTAATATTTGAAGCCAAAGTCAAAATAATTCCAACTCTAGTTGTAACACCCCATCCTCCTTTTGCTCTTGTCATTATTCATTCTGTCCTCACTATTATTCATAGTGAGAGAACCATTTTTATTTCCCCTGAGTATAAAAAGCCCATGTGGCATAAAAAACCCAAACATGTATTAATTCATTCACTGTCACTCATTGAACTCTGCAATTACAACTACTCACCAATGATTTTATCCACTTCAGTCATCAAGTTGATCATATATGCCTTTTCATCATCATGAAGGGAAAAGAGAGGAAATAGACATTCTAGTGTCTAAGGAAAGATAATTTGACTACACTGGGAACACTATGAATGTCATTGGATACTTCTCAGGAAGTGATGTATTTTTTAAACAATTAAGAATTTCATAGAGAGTATAAGTGATTTGAATGTGGCCTCTTACTAGGCCTGTCGCGGTTAAGAAATTTCCCTTGTGATTATTATGGGTGGCTCAATAGCATGATATGCGGTAATAGCGCCATTTTATTTATTTATTTATTTATTTAATTTTCAACCTGATTTTACTGCATCCAAAGCTCTTTTGTTGATTTGTAGCATATATTGTTGCTTTTTAACTGACTGAGAGACACATAATTTAAAACATTTTTGTTTATTGTTAAATGCCAAACAGCAACAAGAAAATGCCTTTTCCAATTTAAATAATAAATCAAAGAGTTCTACAGTATCAGATGATAACAAGCAATAAGAAATGCCTTTTTCTAATTTGAAAATCAAAATAATTCTAAAGTATACCATGAAAACATCATGTAGGCCTAAGTGAAAATACAGAGTAAACTATATTACTTAAGCATTAATTTAGACCTATATGAAGGTAGTTTTGTGTCTTTATTATTCAATAAAAAAGGTTGCTTCAATCAAAAAACAATTTTCAATTAAAAAATCCTTCACTTTAATGAAAAAAACGTCTCAGGTTACGACTGTAACCTATGTTCCCTGAGAACAGGGAACGAGACAATACGTCGAATGACACAATGGGGGAACGCCTCAGGCGTGACAGGTGTCTGAAATCAAATATCAACTCACAGTAATCAGGTTGACCGGCGACAGCCCGTGCATCATCAGCTTGAATGATGAGCGCGTCAATCTGGATGTATAAGAAGGGCGCCTTGAAACCGTGACAACATCCTATCGTCTGAAGGGACTGTTGCAGGCAGGCCCCGAGGCATGGCAACGAGACGTATTGTCTCGTTCCCTGTTCTCAGGGAACATAGGTTACAGTCGTAACCTGAGACGTTCCCTTTCGAAGGGAACTCAACAATACGTCGAATGACGCAATGGGGAACGAAATACCCACTCCGCCATGCTGAGGGGAGTGCATGCCGAAAAGGCAGTGACAACTGTCAGAACCAGTAATTCCAAGGAACACTGAAACCACTCACCCTATGTTACATCGGGCTGTCAGTGACAGCACTCCCTACCGGTCATAGCCCAAGCTAATGAACCAAGAAAAACCAGAACGTAATAACGTGGGTAAATCTGGGCCAGCTCAAAGGCTTTAGGACAACAACTTCAAAATAGAAGGGGTCCCTTCTAGGGAGTGTGGCTAGGGGGCCAAAGGGACCCCCAGCCAGTCACTATTCAGGAGAACACTCCTCCTGAAATGCCCCCAGGCTGGCCTGGTGATCTGTACTAAGACACACAGTCTGACCATAGCCTGTCTGTCCAAGACAGAGCCTCTGGAAATTGCCTAGGAAAGGCATCCAAAAACTGACAGCCCACGAAGCTGGCAGAAACCATCGAGTTTCGGATCACAGAGACGGGATCCCCCGGAGAGTGTGACTCAACCTCAAAACAACGGGAATCGTACACTCAATCCACGAGTTTCCACCTAGTGCTCACCTCTGAGCACTGAGGAAGTAAGAGAGGGATCAAAATCAGGAAGGTCAATGAGACCTAAGACCTGATGACCCCCTGTGTGGGCAGCTCCGATACATGAGGGCTCATGTCAGGAAGGCCGCACATTGTGCGGCCTGAAACCCAACGACCACAGCATGTGGAAGCTCATCCTTCAGGAAAGCCAGAAGCTAGAAACCTGACAGACCCACAATGTGGGGCTACCTCGAAAAAGGTCTAATGAAAACTTAAACCACCAGTTGTGGGAGATAGCTTGAACAAGGGAAGTGCCTGTCGTAATGTATTGCGACAAAGACACATCTAGAGTGGGACCCAAGGTGAAGAACCGGAGTCTGAACCACATAAGAAGGGACCGAAGCAAGCCGCGCGTGACCCTCACCATAATAAATGGATTTTAAAAAGTGCACAAGACATCACGTCGAGTGACTTACCACAATAATAGGTGAAGTATGGGTTTGTGTACTTCACTCTGAATTCAGGAAGGCCTGTTGAGGCCTGTAACCTGGCGACCACAGTGTGTGGGAGCTCATGGCCAGGAAGGCCTGGTAAGGCCTGTAACCTGGCGACCACAGTATGTGGGAGCTCATAACCTGGCGACCACAGTATGTGGGAGCTCATAATCAGGAGGGCCTAGTGAGGCCTGTAACCTGGCGACCACAGTGTGTGGGAGCTCGTGACCAGGAAGGCCTGGTAAGGCCTGTAACCTGGCGACCACATCCGGTGGGAGCTCGTACTCAGGAAGGTCAGTGAGACCTAGCCTGGTGTACCTGAAAAACCACACCAAGTGGGAGCTACTTCCAGAAGTTAGCTCTTAAGAACTCTTAAAGTGGGACCCGAGGAAAGACTGGGGTCTGAGCCACATAAGAAGGGACCGAAGCATACCGCGCGTGACCCTCACCATAAGAAATGGATTTTAAAAAATGCACAAGACATCTCGTCGGGTGACTTACCACAATAATAGGTGAAGTATGGGTTTGTGTACTTCACTCTGAATTCAGGAAGGCCTGGTGAGGCCTGTAACCCAGCAACCACAATATGTGGGAGCTCATAACCAGGAAGGCCTGTTGAGGCCTGTAACCTGGCGACCACAGTGTGTGGGAGTTCATGACCAGGAAGGCCTGGTAAGGCCTGTAACCTGGCGACCACATTGGGTGGGAGCTCGTACTCAGGAAGGTCAGTGAGACCCAGCCTGGTGACCACAACCTGTGGGAGCTTACTCCACCAAGTGGAAGCTACTTCTTCCAGAAGTTAGCCAGAGAAGGGCGTCCCTGTAGCCTACTTAAGTGACAGGACGCCTCTTAAAGTGGGACCCAAGGGAAGACCGGGGTCTGAGCCACATAAGAAGGGACCGAGGCATACCGCGCGTGACCCTTACCATATACGAAATGGATTTTAGAAAGTACACAAGACATCCTGTCATGTGATTTACCACAATAATAGGTGAAGTATGGGTTCGTGTACTTCACTCTGAATTCAGGAAGGCCGAATTTGAGGCCTGTAACCTGGCAGCCACAACAAGTGGGAACCCATAATCAGGAAGGCCTGACAAGGCCTAACACCCGATAGTCCCAATGCATGGGGAGCTCACATTCAAGAAGGCCGCTGAGGCCTGCAGCCTGACATGTGAAGACTCACCACTACAACTTAGCGACCACGAAAGTGGGGGTTTCACATTCAGGAAGGCCTGGTGAAGCCTGCAACCTGATATGTGACAACTCATAACCAGGAAGGCCAATGAAGCCTGAAGCCTGGTGACCACAGAGTGGAAGCAAAGTGCTCTGGAAAGGTGGTGAGGCTGTAGTCTGGCTACCACAGCATGTGGGAGCCCACATTCAGGAAGGTTGGGTGAGGCCTGTAAACTGACTACCACAGTATGTGGGAACTCATAACCAGGAAGGCCCCTTTGAAGCCTGTAACCTAGCGACCACAATGTGTGGGAGCTCATAACCAGGGAGGCCTGGTGAGGCCTGTAACCTGGCAACCACAGTATGTGGGAGCTCATAACCAGGAAGGCCTGGTGAGGCCTTTAACCTGGCGACCACAGTATGTGAGAGCTCGTATCCTGGTGACCACAGTATGTGGGAGCTCATAACCAGGAAGGCCTGGTGAAGCCTGTAACCCAGCGACCACAGCATGTGGGAGCTCATAACCAGGAAGGCCTGGTGCGGCCTGTAACCTGGCGACCACAATAAGTGGGAGCTCATAACCAGGAAGGCCTGGTGAGGCCTGTAACCCGGCAACCACAGTATGTGAGAGCTATAACCAAGAAGGCCCCTTTGAGGCCTGTAACGTAGCGACTACAATGTGTGGGAGCTCATAACCAGGAAGGCCTAGTGAGGCCTGTAACCTGGCGACCACAGTATGTGGGAGCTCATAACCAAGAAGGCCTGGTGAGGCCTGTAACCTGGCGACCACAGTATGTGGGAGCTCATAACCAGGAAGGCCTGGTGAGGCCTGTAACCTGGCGACCACAGTATGTGGGAGCTCATAACCAGGAAGGCCTGGTGAAGCCTGTAACCCAGCGACCACAGCATGTGGGAGCTCATAACCAGGAAGGCCTGGTGAGGCCTGTAACCTGGCGACCACAATCAGTGGGAGCTCATAACCAGGAAGGCCTGGTGAGGCCTGTAACCCGGCAACCACAGTATGTGGGAGCTCCCACAGATGTCTCTCCGTGGCCACCATAGCACCGACGGAACAGCAGATTGCTTGGTGGCCCGGAGTCCCGCAGCAGATCAGTCTGGTAGGCCTGAGGACCACAAGGGCGTGCCGAACCGCACCTGCCTGACCTGCTGCCGTGTACGCTCTGTCATTCAAGCATGAAGATGTCTTGAGCAGCTTGGATGACAGGGTCAGAGCTCTTAGTGAAGAGGACCAACCAGAGACGAGATAGTTAGCCAACGTCTCGTCCACTGGCGGCATCGACACATATCCGTGCTCCACGGCTCCCTCCACAGCAGCGAAACTAGCCCGCTGATGCAGATAGAGACGTGAGGAGAACGGATTCTTCCATATGCTCTCGATCCCAGCGTGTAGATCAGAAAGGAATGGAAGGCTCATCCGGGCTGGTGGCTTATGGGTGGGGAGGAACCAGCCATCCAAAATACCATGAGCGGGTTCCTCCCAGACACGCCTCCACTGCAACTGCAATCTGTCTGTGGCGCGCCCCATAATGTCAACCAGCTCAGCGTACACTGGGCAGGAGGGCTGAAATGGTTCGGTCTCAACCAAACTGACATCCTTTTCTATATATATATATATATATATATACTGTATATATATATATATATATATATATATATATATATATATATTACAGCCAACTCCTGCCCTGCCCGAAGAGAACAGTTACAGATTCACCAAAGAGAGAGAGCGCTCATTTTCTCTCTTCTTAGATGTTCAACATTAATCTGTAACTCACCCTCGTCAGCTGGTAGATCATCCGCGAGGTTAACGCCCCTCTCCCGATAATCTGCCAGCTCCATCTGAAAGCTCCACGAGCTCAACCGCCACTGAGCCTCAGCCCGAGCGGGAACCGGAACCGCGGGGTTCAGATGCCGCGCCCACTTCCCTCGAGAAGTGGGTCAGACGAGAGCAGAGAGTTCTGAAAGGAAAACTCTCAGTTCGCGCAAAAAACTCCCTCGAGAGCTTCCCGCGCATGCTCTTCTCTCAGGCAGAACACGCACAGATCGTGTGAATCCTCCGGTGTCAAATATCTGGACACAAGTCGGCACACTCGCGCAAAGTGTTTCTCCACGTCTCTGCGCGCTTAATCGTTGATACTATCACACAGACAAACAGTCCCTGAAGACGAAAAGATGTTGTCACGGTTTCAAGGCGCCCTTCTTATACATCCAGATTGACGCGCTCATCATTCAAGCTGATGATGCACGGGCTGTCGCCGGTCAACCTGATTACTGTGAGTTGATATTTGATTTCAGACACCTGTCACGCCTGAGGCGTTCCCCCATTGCGTCATTCGACGTATTGTTGAGTTCCCTTCGAAAGGGAACCCTAAACTTTTCAGTATTTGAATCCAAAAATATATTTGAGGCTCAAAAAAATATATTTGAACACTGCTTTTCTTTGATTGAAAATGTTTTCATTGATAGAAGTCTGTTTTGTTTTTTGTTTAAAGCAACCTTTTTAATTAAAGTAACATTGTTTTTTGATTAGACCATTACGCAGATAGCAAACTGACATTGAATCAACGTGGAAATATGACATCGAAACAACGTTGATCTGACATTGTTTTGCTCATCGAATTAACGTTGAACCAACGTCAGATGCGTCATTCTTTCAAAACTAACGGAAAATCAACTTGAAATCAACGCGTTGTTTCAACGTTATGAAAGCAAACCAATTTTCGATTTCATTTAGCTTTGAAGAATGCCGCGTCTGACGTTGGTTCAACGTTAATTCGATGAGCAAATCAACGTTGTTTCAATGTCATGAGAGACGTCGTTTCCACGTTGATTCAATGTCAGTTTGCTGTCTGGGTATAGAGTGCCGAAGTGATGACGTCACTTTGTAGGACAACCCGGAAGTTAGCGGCGCATGGGTTCCCTCGGTCGAAAAGCAATGCATTTTCCCCATAGACTTTTGGAAAATCGCAAAAAATAAGATCTGTGTTCAACAAAGAGTTGTGACCCTTACACGTTTTGTCTAGCAAGATAATCTTTACAAGTTAGTCCAAAATGTATACATTTTGAAGCCTATATAAAGATTTTAAAAAACACAATCAGACACAATAAAGTTTAAAAAACCACAAGCAGGTTATAACTGTGTGTTCTATGTCATACATCAAAACGTGAAAATATTTAGAGGCTTTGTTCACCACAGACCTTATTTCAGGCGATTTAGCAAAAACCCATTCAAAAATCCCATAGGCTTTAGAGCAAGGGAACCGTAGTGCTAAAATGCTAACTCACATCCGCGTTTTGGCCTACAGAGTGACGTCGTAACTTCGGCACTCTATAATGGGTAGGACATTTGTGTCTTTATCATTCAATCAAAAAAGAAGTTGCTTCAAACAAACAAATAACAGAATCAATAAAAAAGTCACTTCAATGAAAAGATAAACATTTTCAAATATAGAAAATCGTTTTTGAATGCAAATAAAATATTTGAAACTCCAAAGATTGCATTTGAACACTTTTTTTGATTGAAAATGTTCTCTTTGAGTGAAGTAATCTTTTTTGTGCTTGGGCCATACATGGGTAGGACATTTGTGTCTTAATCCAACTCCAAAAAAGTTGTTTCAATCAAAAAAAAAAAATTCAATCAAAGAAAAAACTGTTCAAATGCAAAAAAAAAAAAAAAAAAAACTCTTTTCCATTGAAGACGAAGGCCCATTGCTTGGAGATTTCCTTTGACCATTCTGTATCCCGCATGTGGCATCCTTGCCTTAATGGCTCTGACTTTCTGGTCTAATTCGTCATCAGAAATTAAAGAATAGCATGCCCTCACTGAAATGTGTAATAGAAAATGTATTTTTCTTTGTATATCTTGAAACATATATCTGCTTGAGTGGTTTGTGAAGTTGCAAGATGCATCATCATCTCCTTTGTAAATAGTTCAATAGTGTCCGCTTTGCAAAGAGGTCAATAGGACAGTACAAAAAGACAGAATGGTCTGTCTTTCTTAGCAATAGATAACTTTGAGTGCATCAAGAGCAAGACATGTTTGGTTAGGTGTTGTTTCTTAAGTAACATATGTGCTGACTGTGGAGATGCATAGAACTCAGGGGCCTTAGTCCAAAGATAAGACGAGGAGGAGGAGGTACATCTAGGAGGTTGATCTTTTGGGTATATAAACTCTGTAAAATGAGAAGACATTTGCCCTTCTCATATCAGACTCTGTCTGTGTGTGAATTGCCTTTCTTGCAAGAAATAAATACTAACACATAACTTTCGAGATCTTCATTTGTTCTTCAACTATTGTTTAAGATGTTGATAGAGTTGATAAAAGAATTTCCACAAAGAAATTCCTTTATTTGTTATAATTTTGAAGATTATGGCTTACAGCTATTTCATAAGCTGTAAGCCATAATCATCAAAATTATAACAAATAAAGGCTTCAAATATCTCACTTCACATGTAATGAGTCTATATAATATATTACCTTCATATTTTACATTGAATTACTGAAATAAATGAACTTTTGCACGATATTCATTTTTTTTTGAGTTTCACCTGTATAAAGCTATGAACTCAGCCATATCATGGAATATTTAAATCTGAACAAAACTAAACTAAACAAATACATGGCACAAACACATGTATAAAAACAAACTACTTTTTATAAATATCCAACAAGGATCCATCATCCTTTTTCTTAAGTATTGCTAAAGCTGTAGGCTCCTGCTCGCAAAATCCCCTACAAGTTTCAGCAAACCTTTTAAGGCTGTCCTTTCTTTTAAAAGTGGACCTCAATGTGTTGAACAGATCTGGGTTAGTCGCTGCAAGTTCCGCAATCGGAGCCTGAAACACAATAGTATTCCGATCGACCCCAAGCCTTGTATATGCTTCGGCTTTGCTGATGCGTTCCTTTTTAATCTTTTCCAACACCATGTTGTAGCGGCGGATGGAGTTGTCAGGGGTTTTGACTGTAGAACAAGAGAAAGAGTTAATGGTTGAATTCAATTAAATCGAACCAGCCAAGTAATAGTGCTGTACTACAGTTCACCGTTCACAATTGACCTTTGGCTAAGCCACGCCCTCAAACGCGATGAGCCAATCACAGTGCGCAGCTAACCCAATACACTCGGACATTCTCTACTTCCACTTCCATTGAAATGCATTGCAGTTAGTCAGTTTTCATTCATTTTTTCTTGTTATTTTAAGTTTAAAATGGTCAAACATTGTGTATGGGGTACATGTAACTCTGACACTAGGTTCCCGAGAGGCTGGGCGATGGTGTGCATTTCGTTTACCCTGTCCCAAGCCACATCTCCACCAAGATAAGTGTCTGCTCTGGATTAAGTTATGCGGTAGACCACAACCAACTAAACGCGGATAAATTTAACAAGGATGTCTACATCTGATCTAAGTTAAGTCAACAACGTATTTGAACGTTACCTTTAAAATCTCTAGCGTAACGTTACTCTAACGTTAGATGTAACGTTACATTAGAAAACATTAATGTTAGCTTCTAGCTGCGTTGTACATCATGTCACTTAGCTTCATTAACGTATCTGTAAAGAACCGAGATAACAATGTTGTGCTGAATGATTCATGTAAACACTGTAGCACCACACGGTGATGGCAACAATATGTGGTTCATTACCTTTACACTGTGACCTGTACTGTATTTTTGCCTGGAGCTGAAGCTTTTCATCGACCTTCTCAACAATAAAATTATAAATATAACCCTCCAATGCATAGGGAATGCCCTTTAGGTGATTTCAAGATGATATATAATCTTTCTGTCTCCAAAAATCACCAATTACCTCCTGTGAAATGTCTCCTACTGTGACCGCTGCCATAGCGCCTGTTCCCAAATGTTGACTGTTTGTCCAAGTGAGTGGAGGGGGCGTGGCTTAGCCATAGGTCAATTCCAAACCAGTTAGTTGGGAGTGGAACTAGATCTATGGCCATTTGTTTTTTAATTTTTTAAAATAACACATGGTGTACTGTGGAATCAACTTGTTACCGGTGTGGCGCAAGCAGATGAAGAGACAGCAGTCAAGAAATCAAATTCAATAATCTTTACTTAATATACTGTAACTCAGACAAGGATCCAGGAAACATTTACACACCATCTTCAAACGAGAACCGACCAAAAATGAGGGAGAACACAGGGTTTACATACACAGAGAACAGATAGGGGAATAAGACACAGCTGGGGCAAACGAACTAGACACATGTGAAGGAATTGAATACTAACGAGGAGCGGGAAAACTGAGACACAGGACTGAACCAAATACACAAAGAACGGGGGAAACAGGACACACATGTAACATTACGCCCCCTCCCGAAAAGGCGCGACCTCGCGCCGTAGAACTTAAATGGGGTGGGGGGTGGGCGGAGCAGGACGTGGACTTGGCCAGGGCGGAGCAGGACATGGACGTGGCCAGGGCGGAGCAGGACGTGGATGTGGCCAGGGCGGAGCAGGCTGAGGGCGTGGCCAGGGCGGAGCCGGTAGCGCAGGGGCCCAGGGTGGATCAGGTAGTGCAGGGGCCCAGGGTGGATCATTTTTTTCAGGTGGCCATGGCGGAGTCCTATATCCCCCCCAAAAAAAATTTCTTGGGGAGAGTGACAGGCTCAGGAACATGCTCTGGGATAGGCTCGGGACTGGACGGGACCAGCGGAGTAGGCTCGGGACTGGATGGGACCAGCGGAGTAGGCTCTGGACTGGACGGGACCAGCGGAGTAGGCTCGGGACTGGACGGGACCAGCGGAGTAGGCTCGGGACTGGACGGGACCCACGGAGTAGGCTCGGGACTGGATGGGACCCACGGAGTAGGCTCGGGATCGGTGCTGGACGGGACCCGCGGCGGAAGCTCGGGCACGTCGTGGCTGACGTGAAGCTCTGGCTCGGCTGGCGTGACGTGGAGATCAGGCTCGGCAGGGCTGGCGTGGAGCTCAGGCTCGGCAGGGCTGGCCAGCGGCGAAGGCTTGGGACTGACTGGGACCAGCAGTGAAAACCTTGGACTGGGTTGGATCAGTGATGATGACTCTGGACTGGCTGGGATCAGTGGTGGACGTTCTGTGTCCCAGTCAATAAGCTCATCCTCTTCCAGCACTACCAAGATTCCCACTGGTATGGTGGGTATGGCACTATGCATAAGCTCAGGACTGGAACTGACGTGCAGTGTAGGCTCGGCTTGGCTGGACGGAACCAGCGGTAAAGGCTCTGGAAGGGCGCTTGCGAGATCCTCTTCTCCTGGACCGACAGTGAAGGGAGAGTTACAGCTTGCTAATACCCATTTAGGGTTGGGTATCGTTTGAATTTGAACGATTCTGATTCCGATTCCGATTCCTTGTTTCGATTCCGGTTCCTAACGATTCTCGATTCCGATTCTTTTAAGAGGCAGGGTCAAAAAAGTTTAGCTAACCTTGCTAACCAACGGTCTTTCTGAAGGAAATACTCCTTCTGTAAAAATACTCCTTTTGTCACAAATTTTGCATTTTGCCGAGATTTCGTTATTTTTAGAAAAGTGAAGCCACACTTTGGATCGTCGACGTAAGGTACTCATGTTCGACTCGCGTGGTTATGCCAACACTTCCGGTAGACGCTTCTTCGTTGGTGTTGTTCAGCGGTTTCTTCTTCCGCTCGGCGGACTGTGAATATCGAAACTAGGAATCGAAATTTTTACTTTTGAACGATTCTGGGAAAAACGAAAAGTTAGTCTCGGTTCCAATCGATACTCGATTCTCGATACCCAACCCTATACCCATTCCACAAAGGCAGTAAAGTTCCCCTGAGGCCCATCTCCCGGCAGGCGTGCTCTGGTCTCAGCATTGAGGCCTGCCTGGAAGAACACACAGAGGCTGGTGTCATCATAATGAACAAGAAGTACCAAGTCCAAATACCTCTGTGTGTGGGCCTCGAGGGACTGATCCTCCTGGGAAAGGAGAAGAATCTGGACTGCTGCAAAACCCATATTGTTTAATGGGTCGGTTCTTCTGTTACCAGTGTGGCGCAGGCAGATGAAGAGACAGCAGTCAAGAGATCAAATTCAATAATCTTTACTTAATATACTGTAACTCAGACAAGGATCCAGGAAACATTTAGACCCCGTTTACACCTGGTATTAAAATGCGATCTGTATCCAGATAAGTTATCCGGATAATAAAAAACGCATGTTAATGCAAGGTGTAAACGCGTTGTGATCGGATCGTGATCGGATCTGCCTGACCACATCTGGAGGTAGTCTGGCTCGCATTGTGTCCGGATCTTTACTAGGTGTAAACGCAATCTGGTTGTTGAAACCACATATGTATATTTTACTCCTCCCAAAAATGCTAAAAAATAAACGAGTGAGAGCGTGTTATATAGGCTATGTCATGTTATAGCCTAGTCAGATGCGACACGCGACACGCATCACCGCAGATGAGCAGCTGAGCGTCTATTCAACGTGCAAACATCGCAAATAAAAGTGAAAGTAAGTCACAGACGCAGTTAACACATCTTCAAGTAAAGAAACGAAATTATCTTACCAGGCCTGTTGCCACTCTCTTTTATTGATGTCTCTGATTTGGAAATTAGCTGATGATCAATAAAATGTCGCTCAGATCTGTTGCTTTTCAGATCTGTACATTTATGTGGCCAGGTGTAAATGGAATCAGTACTTATTATCCGTATAACTTATCTGGATACAGATCGCATTTTAATACCAGGTGTAAACGGGGTCTTACACACCATCTTCAAACGAGAACCGACCAAAAATGAGGGAGAACACAGGGGGATACACAGACAACAGATAGGGGAACAAGACACAGCTGGGGCAAACGAACTAGACACAGGTGAAGGAACTGAATACTAACGAGGAGCGGGAAAATTGAGACACAGGACTGAACCAAATACACAAAGAACTGGGGAAACAGGACACACATGTAACACAACTAGAGTACTTAGTGTTTGATAAGTGTGCTTAAAGTGCTTATATTATTTTTTTTACCTATTGCACAATTAGAGACTGACCACTGATTCAATTTGAGTCCGAATACCTCTTAGTTTTTTGCCCATTTTCTTGGCCTTTTTGGGCTGGATCTTTGACTTCTTCTTGGCTTTCTTGGGCTCTGGGGACTCTGATGAGGAATCAGAGGATGAGGAATCGGTTACATCTGACTCCTGTTTCCTCTTTCCAGGTGCCTGCTCTATTGGTGGGATTTTACTGGCCACATCCACCCCCTTGTCACTTCTTATGGCAAGAGCTGAGAAAAGATATTAGGAATCGTTTGACAATTGTGTTATGACAATCAACATTTTTTTAAGCTGTAATGTCCTCAAATCAGTTTTACCCTCTTTAAGTCTTTCCCGGAGGAAATCTCAATCCTCTTTCAAGATATCAACCCATTCTTTTAAGGCGGCAATCTCTGTCTTTTGGCCTTCAATGGTTTGCTTAGCCTCCTGCAGAGCTGTTTGCCAAGTGGGGGCTTCTATAATAAATTAAGACCTCATAATTAGATACGGTAATGCAGATTAACACATTTTAAAATATTAACACTTTCCATCTATAGAGTTAAATAGCAAGTGAACAAAGCAGCATAAAAGCACATGAAAAGCAATACTGAGATAAAAAAATAAAATGAAAATCACATTGCATGTTAAATGTAGTTGACTGTGAAACTTACCAGTTTCTTTAGCCTTTTCATCTACAGAGGTCTGTGGATGATCCAACAGAGGTGAAAGCACTGCGAAGTTTCAATGACAGATGTACAGTTTAATTTAGCTACAGATGTCAGTATTCTTTTTAGCAAAAAATGTATGCTAATGTCTGAGGGCTTGAGCAAGTTGCTTGACACTCAAGCCACCTTCATTTATATAGCGCTTTTTACAATACAGATTGTTTCAAAGCAGCAAAACTAAACACTCAAAACAGCTGTAACTTTTGTAGCTGTAGCTGTAGCTGTACATTTATGTTTACATCTCCAACAGATGTATTTAGGACTGAGGCACTGGAAATGTGAGAGGTAAAAAATTAGCAACCATTACTATCACCATCACACATCCAACCACCTCTTCTTATCGTACAATGCTGTGTGGTGGGGATAAACTAAAGATGCAACCACCATCACGTTTTTTTATTCAGTATAAGGCAAGCCATGTAATATTTAAAAAAGGCAGTAACATTACACACATCCTTACCAGGTTCTTTAGCTTTTTCTGTTGCAGATGTCTGTAGATGGTTCCACAGTGGTGAAAGCACTGTAAAGTTTAAATGACAGATGGCAAATTAAATTTAGTTACATATTTTTGTATTCTTTTTAGCAAGTGATGTCTGAGGGCTGGGAAAGTCAACTGCTTAACACTCAACTAAACACACAAAACAGCTGTATTTTTTTTATTTATGTTTAAATCTCCAACATTGCTTAGGACTGAGGCACTGGAAATTTTGAGAGGTACAAAACTAATACAACCACCATCATGTAAACTTTTTATTTTATTTAGTAGCCTATAAGACAACCCAAATAATACTGAGAAAAGGCAGGACCATTACATAAAACATACATTACAGCCAAAATTGTATTCCTAAAAGTGAAAAAATTGTATCACTTCTTTAAATATATAATAATAGGAGGTAATAGAGTAAAATTAACCTTGTACTAATGCAAGTAAGACCACAGTGGCAATGTAAAAAAGCAAATATACCCTTTTCACTTTTCTTGGTCCGTGAAGATATCTTTTGTTGATTCTGCAGAGGCTGATGCACAAACAGGCCTGTGTAAAAATTTAGAGAGAACAATGTATTTAAAGATGATATGGCTTTCATTTAAACAAGGGGTGAAAATTCTTCCAATTACAATCATTTATTTGCACAGAAATTATTATTTATCAGTGACATACCTGAACATGACTGCTTCACTGAAGCTTATTCGTTTTGTTAAATATTTAATGCAAAATTTAGGATGGTAACTACCAAAATTAAAAAATACCAAGACAGGCTACCTTAATATTGAGAAACCACCTATGACTATTTAACTTGTAAGCTAAATCAACATCACTTTAAGCATCAGATATCGTAAATAAGACAACTCTAATGTTAATTAGACTCACAACTCTAACACAACTCAACTCTAACATGTTAATTTCAACAGTTAATGAGAGTGTCATGGTGCAATAATCACAGGGAGCAGATGCGAGTGAACAGGGATTTATTGAAACTCAGTCCAATGCAGTAAGCCAGAAACAAGGTGACGCAGGGACTTCGACGGTCAACCAGATGATGTGAAGACAGACGGTGAAATCCACAGGACACGGTGAACAATACTCAATACACGATCGACACTTCACGGAGGACGAGACGATCAGGAACACAGGGACCAGGAACAGAGACACACCAACACCAAACAACGATCTGACAAAGATGAGAGAACAGTGGTGAGTATATATGCAAGGTGGTGATCGACTGCAGCTGGTGATGATTGATGATGAGCAGCTGGAGTGGATCAGGTAATGCCACACAGACACGCCCCTCACACACGTGCATTCATACAACAACATAAACACGAGACTAGAAGGAAACAGAGGAACTGTCCACCGTGACAGTACCCCTCTCCCTAAGAACACCTCCTGGCGTTCTCAGACTCCCTTACCTGTCGATTGTAATCATCGATAAGAGAGTGATCCAGAATGTCTCTAGCAGGAACCCAACTTCTCTCCTCCGGACCGTAACCTTCCCAGTCCACCAAGTACTGGAATCCGCGTCCCCTCCGTCTAGAATCCAGAATGCGATTGACCGAATAGGATGGTTCCCCATCTACGAGTCGCGGCGGTGGAGGAACCGGGACTGGCGGATTAATGCGAGCATAAAACACGGGCTTGACTTTGGATACATGGAACACGGGATGAATTCTCTTGTACGCAAGAGGAAGTTGAAGGCGGACTGCCACCGGACTAACGATCTTGGTGACAGCAAATGGGCCAATAAATTTGGGAGCAAGTTTATTCGAGACGGATCGGAGAGGAATGTTCTTGGTAGAAAGCCACACTTTGGAACCGACGACGTATACGGGAGGCTTCCGCCGGTGGCGATCGGCTTTGGCCTTGGTGCGCGCTCCCACTTGGAGTAGAGTCTCACGGGCTCTAGTCCAAGTGCGATGACACCTCTGGATGAAGGCGTGGGCGGAGGGGACCGCGACTTCGGATTCCAGACTGGGAAAGATTGGTGGCTGGTAACCTACACTACACTCAAACGGAGATAAGCCCGTAGATGACACTGGTAACGTATTGTGGGCGTACTCCACCATTGACAGTTGCTGACTCCAAGAGGAAGGGTTCTTGGAAACCATACACCGCAACGTTCTTTCCACATCTTGGTTGGCTCTCTCAGTTTGACCATTGCTCTGGGGGTGAAACCCAGAGGACAGACTAACAGTCGCCCCCAGTAATTTACAAAATTCTCGCCAAAATTTGGACACAAATTGGGGACCCCTGTCGGAAACCACGTCCATCGGGAGGCCATGTAACCGAAAGACGTGATCTACGATCGTAACCGCTGTTTCCTTAGCTGAAGGTAATTTGGGTAAGGGGATGAAATGTGCTGCCTTCGAGAATCGGTCCACCACAGGTAAAATCACTGTGTTACCCTGAGAGGGTGGGAGGGCGGTAATGAAATCTAGAGCGATATGGGACCAGGGTCTCGAAGGCACCGGCAGCGGTTGAAGTAACCCATCTGGAGGTTGATTGGAAGACTTACCAATAGCACAAACTGAACAAGCCAAAACAAAATCGTGAACGTCGCGAGCCATACGTGGCCACCAAAACCGTTGCTTGACTGAAAAACCAGTGCGAGTAACTCCTGGATGACAGGCTACGTTGGAACTGTGACCCCACTGGATAACGTCAGACCGTAATCCCTCCGGCACAAACAGACGATTCGGTGGGCAACCGGGCGGAGGCGTTACCCCTTCTAAGGCTCTCTTGACCTTCGCTTCGATCTCCCATGTGAGTGTTGAAACGAATATGGTTTCGGGTAAAATACACTCGGGAGTAGACGGGCGATCGGAAAAATCAAATATGCGAGATAAAGCGTCCGGTTTGATGTTCTTGGAACCTGGACGGTAGGAGAGAGTGAAATCAAAACGACCGAAAAAAAGTGCCCACCGAGCCTGCCTGGAGTTCAATCTTTTGGCAGTTCTAATGTATTCAAGGTTCTTGTGATCGGTCCAGACGATAAAAGGTACCCCCGACCCTTCTAACCAGTGGCGCCACTCTTCCAACGCCAACTTGACTGCCAACAACTCTCTGTTACCAATGTCATAATTGCGTTCGGCTGGAGATAAACGATGTGAAAAAAACGCGCAAGGATGCATCTTGTCGTCCACAGGTGAACGCTGGGATAACACCGCTCCTACTCCCACCTCTGATGCGTCGACCTCCACCACGAACTGACGTGATGAATCAGGGGTTATTAAGATTGGAGCTGAAACAAAGCGGCTTTTCAGTTTAGCGAACACAGCCTCGGCTGAGTCGGACCACCTGAACGCAGTTCGGGGGGAGGTTAAGGCAGTCAGAGGCGCGACTAGCTGGCTGAAATTGCGAATGAAACGCCGGTAAAAATTGGCGAACCCCAGAAACCTCAACAGGGCCTTGCGTGAATCTGGGCTTGGCCAATCCACCACAGCCTTGATCTTCTCAGGGTCCATCCGCATCCCCTCGGACGACACGATGTATCCTAGAAAGGGAACAGACTGTGCATGAAAATCGCATTTCTCCGCCTTGACAAAAAGCCCATTCTCTAGCAGCCTCTGAAGCACTCGACGGACGTGCTGCACATGTTCCTGGAGAGACGAAGAAAAAATCAATATGTCGTCCAGGTAGACATAAATGAATTGGTCGATCATGTCTCGCAGCACATCATTGACCAATGCCTGGAAAACTGCTGAGGAGTTGGACAATCCGAACGGCATGACCAAATATTCAAAGTGCCCCCTAGGGGTGTTAAAAGCAGTTTTCCATTCATCACCCTCCCTGATGCGAACCAAATGATATGCATTACGTAAGTCCAATTTCGTGAAAATGGATGCTCCCTGCAACCTCTCGAAGGCTGAAGACATCAACGGCAAAGGATAAGTATTCTTTACCGTGATGTTATTCAACCCTCGGTAATCAATGCAAGGTCGCAGCGATCCATCCTTCTTCCCCACAAAAAAGAACCCCGCCCCCGCTGGAGAAGAGGAAGGGCGAATGAACTTGGCTGCTAGAGAATCAGAAATATATTTCTCCATAGCCTCTCTTTCAGGAATCGAAAGTGAAAATAACTTGCCTTTAGGCGGAGACTTACCTGGCAGTAAATCTATCGCACAGTCATAGGGACGATGCGGAGGGAGAGAAGCAGCACGAGACTTACTGAACACTTCCTTCAGGTCTAGATACTCCGCGGGCACGTTAGACAAATCCCCCGCCTCCTCCTGTAACACAGAAACAGGTACAGACGAACAAGCAGACACAAGACAAGACTTATGACATTCCTTATTCCACTCCAGCACAGCTTTATGAATCCAGTCCACACGGGGGTTGTGTTTGATGAGCCAAGGATGTCCAAGAACAATGGGTGCCAGCGGTGAGTCCAAAATCAGAAAAGAAATAGTCTCGGTGTGGTTGCCAGAGGTGATGAGAGTGATATCTTCGGTTCTGTGTGAGATGGTGGGGAGTTCTTGGCCATTTAATGCGTGCACAGAAATCCGGTGATCGAGGGAACGGAGGGGAATTTGAAAAGTGCGTGCAAAATTAAAATCCATAAAATTACCTTCCGCCCCGGAGTCCAGTAGTGCAAGACAGTCGTGTTGATTAGTTGACCATCTCAGTCTTACCGAGAGGAGAGTGGAAGTAGATGTTGCTGATGAGGTCTTCCTGGCGGAGATCCCACCCGACAGTAGCCTCACGTTTACTGTCGGGCTTGGCCTTTTACCGGGCAGCTGTAAGCATAATGACCAGTCCCTCCGCAATACAGGCAAAGGCCCTGGGACCTCCGCCTCTCCCTCTCCTCCCGGGAAAGCCGAGCTCGACCCACCTGCATAGGCTCGTGATCGTTGACGGGACTGACCACGTCCCTGCCGCTGGATCGCTGGACGTCCATCTCTCCGAACGTACGGGTGGAAGTTGTTCTGCGCTCGACTCTGGACAGTCGAGCGTCCACCCGTAAGGCGAGGTCAATCAGGCCGTTGAGAGTCGTGGGGAGATCCAGGGCGTAGATCTCCTTCTGGACGTGGTCAGCCAGCCCATGCAGGAACATGTCCCACTGCGCCTCCTCGTTCCAGCCACACTCCGCCGCCAGGGTCCTGAACTCGATTGAGAACTCCGATACTGAACGTCTTCCTTGGCGAAGTTCCGCCAACGTTCTGGCCGCCTCTCTTCCTGATACTGACCTGTCGAACACTTTCTTCATCTCGTTCGACAGGTCCTGGAACGAGGCACAGCATGGGTTCTGGTTCTCCCACACCGCCGTTCCCCAGAGTGCCGCTCTCCCAGTCAGTAAAGTCAGTACAAATGCAACCTTGGTCTGTTCGTTGGAAAAAGTGTGTGGCTGCAAGGCAAAATGCATAGAACACCGGTTTAGAAATGCTCTGCAAAATGAAGGCTCACCCGAATATGCTTCTGGTACCGGCAAACGGGGTTCCGACTGGGAGGGGCTTCCCGATGGTGCGAGAGGAACGGCAGGTGTGGGGGGCGCAGCGGGAACACGTAGGCGCTGGATCTGCTGGGTGAGCTCGGACACCTGCGTCACCAAAGCTTGAACTGCGCGACCCGTGTCGCCGATCTCCTTCTCCTGAGAGTTCATTCTCTGAATGCTGTGATGTACGAACTCCTCGATGGATGTAGCTGCCGCACTCGCTGCTCCCATTTGACGGTCAGATCGTTCTGTCATGGTGCAATAATCACAGGGAGCAGATGCGAGTGAACAGGGATTTATTGAAACTCAGTCCAATGCAGTAAGCCAGAAACAAGGTGACGCAGGGACTTCGACGGTCAACCAGATGATGTGAAGACAGACGGTGAAATCCACAGGACACGGTGAACAATACTCGATCGACACTTCACGGAGGACGAGACGATCAGGAACACAGGGACCAGGAACAGAGACACACCAACACCAAACAACGATCTGACAAAGATGAGAGAACAGTGGTGAGTATATATGCAAGGTGGTGATCGACTGCAGCTGGTGATGATTGATGATGAGCAGCTGGAGTGGATCAGGTAATGCCACACAGACACGCCCCTCACACACGTGCATTCATACAACAACATAAACACGAGACTAGAAGGAAACAGAGGAACTGTCCACCGTGACAGAGAGTTGTCGCCCCTTTTTGGCAAGAAATACCTTCATATCAGCACTGCTCTAGATTTCTATGCATATAAGTATTACTGTTGTCACAATTTTTATAATAATACATTGAAAGCCAAAAAGTCTTTGGCAAAAAAAAAAAAAAAAAAAAAAACTTGAAAATGTTTTTTTTTTTAAACTTAAACCCACCTATTTCAGCCTTCTTGAAACTTGCAGATTTCTTTGGCATGTCTTGTGGGGACTTCTGCATGGACGGGTCTGGGTGGAAAATTAAAAAAAGATGAAGAGAACAATATCAAAACAGCACTTTATAACATAACTTAACACTTTTCTTTTTGTTGGTGAAAGGGAAAGGAGAAAGCGTTGGAGGAACATTTTCTAAGAGCTTAGAAGATGCAATTTAAATGTCATGCAATGTCAAGTAATTACATTGCTGATAGGCCTTTATTCTTTTCTATGATCACTCCCAAAATAATAATGTCATTTATACATTTCAGCTTATTACCATGGAATAGTTAACATGCATAAGAATCTTATTCAGATTTGTAGACTAATGCCAAGTTCACATTAACTTACATGATTTAAGCCCGATTTGCAAGTCAACGACAAAAGCCCTTGATCAGAGGCAAATCTGCAAATCTGCATGGTACTACTAAATTCATTATTTCACTATAATTATATTAAGGATCTTTAAATCCTAAAATGATAACTAGTGTTGATCTTTCATTTCCATATTGTGATGTTCCCTGAAGCCAAGATGTATTTGTTATAAATATGAAAGATAATAGAGGAACTGTGTGGAATGTGTGCTGTGGAGCTCTCAAAGCTGCTGTTTCTGTTGCTACTAGCTGTCCATAATCTCTGGGCCCGGGTTGTTTTTCAGAAAAACCTGCAATGATGATAAAGTATTTTATAATAAATTACCATATAAATATGTAATTATATAGCAGGGGTGGGGGTGAATAAAAGGTGACAGGACAAACATTAGGTTATGCCGAACATTCATTTTAAAGATTTTTTTTCTGTAAGTAGTAATGATAGCAATTTGTAGGTCAATAGATTAAAATTACTGTCTGTCTCCACAAAGCTTTTCAAAGTTCATTATAAAAATAATTTGCGTGCCTCCATGTTGCAGAACAGACCTGCTGTCAGTTATACATGGAATTGCGTCCAAACTGGATTACAAAGTCTTACTGCTGAGTTTGCGTCTAAGAAAAGTGATGACATGATCAGTTTTTTGAATACATTATGTATGGTTAGCTTCAATGTAAAGATGTTTTGTATAGTTTTAAAACAAACAAGCATAATTAACATATTATGAATGAAACATCAATATCCAATTGTAGAGTGGCGTGTTATGACATGATTTGCCTAATAATAATAATACGACTAATAATAACTAATAAGACATTTAAAGTGAATGATCTGAGGGCAAAACGGCCACTTTTTCGAAGGGGTCGCTGCACCACACTCAGCACCTCCTATTTACCACGGCCTTGCACGAAGGGAAAATTTGATTAACATAAATAAAGTGTTTGCTGAGTAAAGCTTTGAATATCATATTTGGGGGGAGTGTTGGCCTAGTGGTTAGAGCAGCACACTTGCACTCTGAGCAGGATGCAAGTACCCGGTTCAATCCAAACTGCCTGCACTCTGGCTCCCTGAGCAAGACCCTTTAACCCAGATTGCTCCCCAGGTGTTGCACAGTGGCAGCCCACTGCTCCCTGAGGGGATGGGTTAAGATGCAGAAGTGAATTTCTCCATTGTGAGATCAACATGTTCATTGTATTTTATATATTCACACGTCTCTAAACATAAAAAAAAAAAAAATCACAATCAGAAGCATCAGACCCTCATATACTGAAGAGAACTTACTCTTTATTTTACATTATTTCACTGTTGGGGCAAAATACAGAATAATAATGACTTAACAGTAGAACCTGAATCGCCCGGCTGCCATATAGGAACATTTGAATATTCTAATCAATTAAGTTTGGGACCTGCTTGAGTGTAAAAACCCTGAGTGAAAAATACTGTATGTATACCAATGTTTAAAACAGATTTTCATATGACAATAAAATACATTATCATCATTGGATCGAATTCTAATAATAATGATAATTAACAATTATTCTAGTAACAAACGACTATAACTTCAACACAATTTGTAACACTTCTGAAACTTTCTGGAGCGGTCAACACTTACAGTAATAGCAAAATGCCATACCCATCCTTCTCTGGGAAACAAGCAGAAATGCCAAAAAAGGAAATGTTTTTCAATTTTGCTTTGTAAAAATTTGAGAATAGTGTAACTCATGAGCACTCATGAGACGAAACAGCTTTTGAGCATGTTGCCAATTGAAATAATACTGTCATGTTAAATTTTTCTTCAGAGAAGGAGGGGGTGTAAATGCTGGTATACCATTAATTGTACAGTATATATCAGAACCTTTCTATATGCAAGACCATGTTAGCAAATATTATGAAAAAAAAATACTTGGTTGCAAGAAAATAACAGAACACCCAGCAGACAACATGAGACATTTTGCAGTAGTGTTGATTACTAATAGTTTAAGAGGATCAGGGTCGAACTAAAATTAACTGACTTAACACATCAGCTTTAGTAAAACAAAAGTTAAACCCTATCAAACCTAGAACCATATCGAATTGCAATTCCAAGGTTGGAGTTTAATGCTTCGCTGTCTTTCAGATGGACTGTGGGAAATGTTATTGTGGTGCTGCATGCACTCACAACAGGGTAGCACACTGTGTGCTCTGGCATGCGTTCAAGACAAGTGTGATCAAAAAGAACTTTGATTTTAAAATTCTGCCTTTCTGAAACCAGCAGGTGTCTGTGAGCCTGCCCCGTCAGCCATTGCACCACTCGAGGAACAGAGAGAGGTGATCCATTGTCTTCTTCCTCTTGCTGACTGGCATCCCCAACTTTAGATACACATAGTCAAATGCAAGAAAATTGTGAAAAATTTCAAAATTCACTATGAAATCACATTTTTCATTCAAAAATAACTGAGCTGCATCAATGTTATCCATGAGAGAAATTACCAAAAGCGAGGGGAGCTTCACTGGTAGAAGCACATACCTATATGATAGTGACACTCCCAGTATGTGTTTTACTTGCATCTGACCTTAAAGGGTTAGTGGGTTTGTGGTATTGGGTCGCGGGCAAAGAGGGCAAATGTGTTTGTCCAAATAAATTACAGGCAGACATTTGTCTCCTTCAAGAAACTCATGTGGCAAAATCCGATTGTAACTTATTCAAATCATCTCAATATAATCAGGTGTTTTCTTCAAATTATAATACAAAACAAAGAGGAGTCTGCATATTGATACATAAAAAGATTTCATTTACTCATAATACTACAATCGCTGACACTGAAGGGCACTATATTATCATCAATATCTCAATACAAAATAACCCAATTACAATCGGAAATATATACGGTCCAAATTCAGATGATCCAATGTTTTTTCAGTCTTTTTTTTCTGCCATTTCAGATCTGATTGATTGCCAGTAATAATTGCAGGAGATTTCAATACAATCCTTGATCCTTCAATAGACCGTTCTGGTAACCCAGGCAATAAACCAATATGGCAATCTACATTAACAATAAAACAATTCATGACTGATTTATTTTGTTGCCACACACCTTGCATGTAGCTGTTCGCTTACCGGCACTGTTTATATAATTTTTAAAACCAAAACTAACTACAAAAGGCACAACTCCGGGAGGATTTGGTGTTGTCATCATCAATTATTTTTTTGTCATGTGAGTGGGCGCAGCACGCACATAGAGACAGAGCGCAACGCGTCATCTGAAGACCACATATGCCCACCGGGGGGAAAACAATCCAACCTTCTCGATTGACTTTGCATTGCGAGAAGGCTGTCTCCTTGCCATTTATGACATAACAAAAGACTGAAAAATAACTAAAAGCTGCTGTGTGACTAAGGTGTACAGCAAACAAGCTAAAAAAAACTGAAATATTTTTTTATAAGCTCCAAACTGTAAAAGCCAGCCTTTAAGGAGACAAAATTAGAGGCAACAGGACGTGAAGCATCAGCAGGAAGAATGGGTAAATTGAATATAGCTCCTCTCTCTCTTTTTTTTTTTTTTTACAATATCATGTCACGTCTCAATTGTTCCACTTTTATGTCCTGAAACAAATCGTTTTTTTTGGGTCGACAGACAAAATATTTCTGGGTTATTTAGCTTGTTTACTGTACATCTTGTCACACAGCAGCTTTTAAACATTGTATTGTTTTTTGTTGATAGTCATTAATGACAAGGAGGCAGCCTCTCGCAATGCAAAGTCAATGGAGACGGTTTGATTGTTTTCCCCCAGTGTTGGCGTGCCCTAAATACGCTCTGTCTCATGCACAGTATGACAAAGGGACATGCAGCTTATCATGCGCTTCCCCAACGTATGCGGCAATAAAAGAAAATACAAATACATTAAAATTAATTTAGATTTAAAAAGCAATAATTGCTTGAAAACAGGTTGTTGAAGAGTCTTTTGGGTCGAGTCGCAAGTCAAGTCTAAAGTCTTTTGGGTCGAGTCACAAGTAGGGGTGCGCCAAAATATCGATATGGCGATATCTCGCGATATTTACCCCCGCGATCGATTCTCGATGTGCTCTTGCCAAGGATCGATCTTAAAAGCCGTTGTAAAATGCTCTATTAGTATTCATTACATTTTGCCTTGATGAGACCCTTCTCCGGAAGTAGATAGGGGGCGCGCGTTGCGAGTTTGGCTGTTTTGAGCGTAAAAAAAGGCGCAGGCTACACTTGAAAATGGCGGAGTCAAGCGAGGTCAGCCGAAGCGAGAGCAGAAAATTAAAAGACGCTCCAGCAACATTTAAATCCAAAGACGCTCCAGCAACATTTAAATCCAAAGTGTGGACTCACTTTGGATTTTATAGCAGTGCGGACGGGGCAAAGATAGAAAAGGACTACGCAATATGTAAGAACTGCTTTGCAAAAGTCCGCTACACGGGAAACACGACAAACATGCACAGCCACCTGTCGCGGCATCACCCGGAGCTCTGTGAGAAAGCCGCGCATGGTACTGGGTCAAAGTCGACACCCCCCGGCGTAAACACCTTTTTCCAGGCAAAGTTACCACCTTCTTCTGCGAGGGCAAAGTCAATCACAAATGGGATCGCTGTTTACATGTGTAAAGGGCTCCGTCCGTACAGCGAGGTGGAAAACGAGGGGTTCTGCTTTTTGATGAATATCTTAGAGCCACGCTTTGATATTCCCTCTCGGAAATATTTTGCTGAAAAAATTATTCCTGCACTTTATGACGAGACCAGGGCTAAAGTAGAGTCGGCACTCGAGTCGGCAGAAAGAGTGGGCCTCACGTGTGACGGGTGGACATCGAGAGCCACGGAGTCCTACATAACGTTCACTGTACATTTTATAAACAAAGACTGGGAAATGAAGTCATACGTCCTGCAAACCCGAGCAATGCACGAAACGCACACTGGGACACACATTGCCGATGTACTGAAAGCCACAGTGGGTGAGTGGAATCTTGACGCTAAGAAGCCAGTGGTTGTCACCGACAACGCATCAAACATGCGTGTAGCGATGGAACTAACAGGATACCAACATGTTAGATGTTTTGCTCATGTTTTAAATCTTGCATCCCAACGTGCGCTGAAAATAGCTGCTGTTACTAAGGTACTTGCAAAAGTTAGGAGGATCTCAACATTCTTCCATCGAAGCACAACTGGAGCAGAAGCACTAAAAAGAAACCAGAAACTCCTTGGCCTCCCTCTTCACAAGCTCATCACGGACATGCCTGTTCGTTGGAATAGTGCCTATGAAATGGTCTCCAGGTTTCTTGAGCAACAGCCAGCTGTCTGTGCAGCCCTCTTATCACCAGAGGTAAGAAAAGTTTGCAATGTAGAAGTTGTTATCTATATGTGTGATAAATGTGAATAATTTATTGTATACAATTAATAAGTTTGTAAATAAATACTAATATATATGATATGAAACTTACTTGATTACAATGAATAAACAACGATGAATAAATACTTTATGCATACTAAAAAGTTAACTACAAATAAAAACATTAGATTACATCATACAGTTCATGCTTTTTTTGCTTTAAAATAAAGAACAATAATGATACATTTTATTAATAAATTGTATTTTGCCTTTTTTTTTCTTTTCTTTTTTTTCTTAAGGTGAGAAAAAAATGTGACTGACTGTGCTCTGACAGAGAATGACATCTCAAGCGCTGAAGAGATGGTGAAAGCACTTAGACCAATGCTTGTGGCAACAAATATCATGTGTGAGGAAAAGAATCCCACCATTTCAGTGGTTGCTCCTCTTCATTCCCAACTGCTGCGAGACACAACCAGCACTGAAGAAGATTCCCCTCTGGTTCGAGAGATTAAGGGAGCCATCAATCAAGACCTTTCAAAGAGATATCATTCAGAGGTGGAAAAAGATCTCCTACGCATGTCCTCAGCCCTGGACCCTAGATTTAAATCCCTTTTATTTCTGTCACCTGAAGAAGTCCAAGACACTTATGGAACACTAGTGTCAAAAGCTGCAGCTTTAAAAGAGGATGATCCAGTGCCTTGTGGTGATGTTCAGGGGGATTCAGAGGAAGAGGAGACCTGTACAGCAAAGAAAAGAAAGTCTGCACTTGTTGATCTTCTTGGTCAGACCTTCAAGAAGACCTCTGATGTCTCTACATCAGCAACCTCAATTGCAGAGAAGGAGATTAAACAATATCAAGATGCTCCTTCTCTGCCTCTCACTGAAGATCCACTGTTGTGGTGGAAATCTCAGCAACATGTGTTCCCTCTCCTCTCCAAGCTGGCCCATATGCATTTGTGTATTCCTGGGACCAGTGTAGCAGCTGAGAGGGTCTTTTCAACTGCAGGAGACATCATCAGTGCCCAAAGAAGTTCACTCACTCCTGAACATGCTGACCAACTCCTCTTTCTCAAGAAAAACATGAACATATAAAACACATCTCAAGAGGCTGTTTTCTATTTTGTTCTGAAAAATGTCTATTTTTGGATGCACTTTAAGTTGGGTACAGTTTAGATGCACTTTATCCCTGATATTTTTATTTATTTTATTTTTTATTTGAAAGCAGTAGCCCAAAGGTTTGTTTCTTGCACTTAGTAGTGTCACTGTTCATATTTATGAAGGACAATCAGTATTGTTTACAGTTGCACTGAATCTGACCTCAGCCTTACAACTATTTTGCACCCAAATGGTGTTACCAGTTGTCAAAGACTACGGATTGCAGCAATTTTACACTAAAATAGTGTCTGACTGTTTTGTTGCAACTGATAAGACACAAGTTGTATTTGTTATTGTGTTTTATCCAAAAAATAAATAAATGGAAATTCATTTTACTAATTAAAAAAATCTTTTTATTTCTTAAAACATGATATATTGTGAGTTATTACTGATAATTTATCGATTATCGCAGTATCGCCATATCGTGATATTATCGGTATCGTGAACAATGTATCGCGTATTGTATCGTATCGGGAAGTAGCCA
The DNA here is from genome assembly GCF_988280905.1 of Pimephales promelas. Taxonomy (NCBI): domain Eukaryota; kingdom Metazoa; phylum Chordata; class Actinopteri; order Cypriniformes; family Leuciscidae; genus Pimephales; species Pimephales promelas. Next base: position 15,689,755 of record NC_142778.1, on the reverse strand, counting down.
GTGATTCCCAGCCCTAGTCACAAGTCAAGTCTGAAGTCAGCTGTTTGTGCGACTCAAGTGTGACTCGAGTCCGAGTCTCAAACTCGAGTCCCCATCTCTGATATATATATATATATATATATATATATATATATATATATATATATATATATATATATATATATTGCCCCATCATTTAAAGACGGGAAAATATAAAACATAAAATATTCAGTAAAATATAAAACAAAAAAAATGACAATAGCCAATTCTGTCTCCATAGCTGTTTAATCAGTTTTATTAAATTAATAATCAGGATGGCATCGGTAGCCTACTCTCACACCGTTGCTTGGTGCCCGTAGCGGTAGCTAATTGGGAACACCTGGTTGCACAATTAGGAAATCCCACGAAGTCTAAATGGTGCGTCCTTTGAAGGATGAATAGGCTGGATCCTTGGAAGTCTGCAGCCTTCACATTGGGACACAGCTCGAGTTGGTTTGCCATGCTGGCTCTTTTATCCTGGCAACTTCCTATATCCTGTCAGGTGATCGCTCACATGACAGGCAGCCTCATAATCATTTAAAGAAATACACACATAAAATAGATAAGAGGAATAAAATGGACTAAAATGACTAAGACAGCATGTAAACCTGTTAAAAGTCTAATATACAAACCGAATTCCATAAAAGTTGGGACACTGTACAAATTGTGAATAAAAACAGAATGCAATGATGTGGACGTTTCAAATTTCAATATTATATTTAGAATACAACATAGATGACATATCAAATGTTTAAACTGAGAAAATGCATAATTTTAAGGGAAAAATAAGTTGATTTTAAATTTCATGGCATCAACACATCTCAAAAAAGTTGGGACAAGGCCATTTTTACCACTGTGTGGCATCCCCTCTTCTTTTAATAACAGTCTGCAAACGTCTGGGGACTGAGGAGACAAGTTGCTCAAGTTTAGGAATAGGAATGTTGTCCCATTCTTGTCTAATAAAGGCTTCTAGCTGCTCAACTGTCTTAGGTCTTCTTTGTTGCATCTTCATCTTTATGATGCGCCAAATGTTTTCTATGGGTGAAAGACCTGGACTGCAGGCTGGCCATATCAGTACCCGGATCCTTCTTCTACGCAGCCATGATGTTGTAATTGATGCAGTATGTGGTTTGGCATTGTCTTGTTGGAAAATACAAGGTCTTCCCTGAAAGAGACGATGTCTGGATGGGAGCATATGTTGTTCTAGAACTTGGATATACCTTTCAGCATTGATGGTGCCTTTCCAGATGTGTAAGCTGCCCATGCCACACGCACTCATGCAACCCCATACCATCAGAGATGCAGGCTTCTGAACTGAGCGCTGATAACAACTTGGGTTGTCCTTGTCCTCTTTAGTCCGGATGACATGGCATCCCAGTTTTCCAAAAAGAACTTCAAATTTTGATTCGTCTGACCACAGAACAGTTTTCGTCTTTGCTAGAGTCCACTTTAAATGAGCCTTGGCCCAGAGAAAACGCCTGCGCTTCTGGTTCCCGTTTAGATGTGGCTTCTTTTTTGACCTATAGAGCTTTAGCCGGCAACGGTGAATGGCACGGTGGATTGTGTTCACTGACAATGTTTTCTGGAAGTATTCTTGAGCCCATGTTGCGATTTCCATTACAGTAGCATTCCTGTGTGTGATGCAGTGCCGTCTAAGGGCCCGAAGATCACAGGCATTCAGTATGGTTTTCCGGCCTTGACCCTTATGCACAGAGATTGTTCCAGATTCTCTGAATCTTTGGATGATATTATGCACTGTTGATGATGATAACTTTAAACTCTTTGCATTTTTTCTCTGAGAAACTCCTTTCTGATATTGCTCCACTATTTTTTGCCTCAGCATTGGGGGAATTGGTGATCCTCTGCCCATCTTGACTTCTGAGAGACACTGCCACTCTGAGAGGCTCTTTTTATACCCAATCATGTTGCCAATTGACCTAATAAGTTGCAAATTGGTCCTCCAGCAGTTCCTTATATGTACATTTAACTTTTCTGGCCTCTTATTGCTACCTGTCCCAACTTTTTTGGAATTTGTAGCTCTCATGAAATCCAAAAGGAGCCAATATTTGGCATGGCAATTCAAAATGTCTCACTTTCAACATTTGATATGTCATCTATGTTGTATTCTAAATATAATATTGAAATTTGAAACTTCCACATCATTGCATTCTGTTTTTATTCACAATTTGTACAGTGTCCCAACTTTTATGGAATTGGGTTTGTACATAAAATCATCATATTATATATAGAGTGTTTAAAACAGGTGCTCTAAGCGATGTTGGGTGACGTCACTTCTTGTTTACATAAAACCAATCTAGATTTATCCACCTGTACAGCAAAAACAGAGCTACTTGAATATTGGATTGGAAGCGGAGTTCTCTCCACCTTTCAAAGGCTTTTTCAGTGTAAATTCGGATCTTTGCACGTTCCTTCTCCTTTTCCCTCTTCTTTGCATTTTGGCAATCTGCTCATCGGAATGTCGTCTCTTTGGTTGTGTGTCGGCCATAATAAACTTAAAGAGTTATAATTCTAACTACCCTCTTCATGCTTCTCTCTCCTCCACACCCCCCTTCATGTGTATGCGCACTATCCCCACCCCCAAACCCTTCTTGTCGGTTATTGGCTGGAACACTGTTTGTTATGTTTCGTGGCGCAGGTTGACCCAGCTTGTTTTTGTTGCCATTTGTGAAGCTTGGGGTGTCTACAGAGACCGTGTTTTTTTAAAGTGTGTTCAGGGGACAGGCAGCTCGCAGATAGTGAGGAGATGTTTGCTGTATGTGCATGTGCATATGTACAACCCATACATTGTTTGGGTTATGGGTTTGGGAGAGGGGAAACAGTTGATGAGCCCATGAAACTCTGTGTCCTGCTATTTTTATGGTATTTTTCCTCTAAATTACACATTGTGGGGGTGAAGCAGAATCAGAGATTAAGCTTAAGTAGGTTTTTTCTGTTTATTCTAATAATATTGTTTACTGATACACAAAACATTGAAATACACATATAGAATTACAAAAAACAAAACACCTATAACATTTAGAGTAGAATGTTTAATTAAACTAAATTCACATTTTTGTTATTGTTATTGTGATAATAAATATTGCTCTAAAAATTATGCCTTTTCACAAAAGTCTTGCTAAACCTTATCTGGCCATCATGTTCTTTTTCGTATTTTTCTCAGGTTTAAGCAGAAGGATGTAACATTTTGGGGTGAATATACACAACAACAGACCATAACTGGAAGCCAAAATGGCGAAAATCTCCACAGCCACGGTGTACTTCCCTGGTGAGCTGACATACGCCGGTACAAATGCAATCCACACAGCACAGAAGATCAGCATGCTGAAAGTAATGAATTTAGCCTCATTGAAATTGTCTGGGAGCTTGCGAGCAAAGAAGGCCAGCAAGAAGCAGACCACTGCTAACAGACCGATGTAGCCCAGCACCAGTACAAACCCCACAACAGACCCTACTGTGCACTGCAGGATCACTCGAGCGCCAAGCTCACCTGCACTCTCTGTGGGTAGAGGGGGAGCTAGCAGCAGCCACAGGAGACATATGACAGCCTGAACCAGTGTGCAAAGGAAGATGCCTGCCCTCTGCTGGATGGGCCCAAAGTACTGCATCAGGTTAGACCCAGGCAGAGTGGCTTGAAAAGCCACCAGCACCACCACAGTCTTACTAAGGACACAGGCGATGCAGATCACAAAGCTCACTCCAAACAGGGTGTGACGTAGCATGCAGTTCCATGGCACAGGCCGACCAATGAAAACTAGGGCGCACAGGAAGCAGAAGGTGAGCGACACCAATAACAGGAAGCTCAGCTCCGAGTTGTTGGCCCGCACAAGCGGTGTGTAACGATGATGGAAAAAGGCAGCCAGAACAATTGAGGTCAGTGTCGCCCCAGTGATAGATAAGACTGTCAAGACAATTCCCATGGAATCTTGCAATGACAGAAACTCTACAACCTTTGAGATGCACCTTGTTCTTTCAGTGTTTGACCAGAACCGCTCAGGGCATCTTGTACACTCTGTAGAGTCTAAAGAACATTATTGCACATAGTAAATGTTGGTTTTCCATTGTACAGATTTCTTAATGTTACCTACATAGCTATTGCAATGTCTAGCATACTGTTCAAAGTTAAAATTATTTCCAGTCAGTTAAAATGATAATTTAATACTAAATCTATGCAATACCTGTTATGTTACTGACTTCTCCTGATGCACAGGGAAGACAGTCAAAACAGCAGACAGGCTTTCCTTTTTGTACAGCCTTCCTAGTGCCTGGAAGACAACTCACACTGCACACAGATACAGGAACCTGAATGATACAGGAAAAAAAAAATTAGATTTTAATCATCCTTCTAACAACACAATATCTGTCAGCACAAGCACATAAAGAAATGCAGAAAGGATATATATAATAAATATAATCCTCACACAAATGCCTTCCTCACTTTCTATAAAAGACAGGTACACTCTTATACACACAATCATTTAATCATTCGCAGGACATATCTTTTCACTCTCAGCAGGGGTTTGTCCATTAAAGGGCTGTATCTGCTCCATACTGAGAGGTTTGATGATGGATACATTTACATGCATTTTTTTTTTTTTTTTGCCTGCTGATTTGTTTCTTCCTCTATTTCTAAGGCAACAGAGCCCTACGGGCCCCTTATAGAAAATAATAAAAGTGGAATAAGTATATATAGCACAAAATGGTAGCAAAGAATGCCACTTGGGTTTTTTTTCTTTTTGGTAACACTTTATTTGAAGGGACTGACATGACATAAGACTGACATGACACTGTCATAAACATGACATAACACCTGTCATGAACATGAAGGAGTCTTTATGAATGTTTATGACTGTTGTCATTAAGTGTCATTCGGTAAATTATGACACTTCTAATGCAAAGTTGACATTGTTTAAAATGTCTTTGTTATGACAACTTGACATTAACCAAGTCAAAAATGGCTTGATTATGACAACTTGACATTAACACAGACAGAAATGTCTTTGTTATGACAACTTGACATTAACTAAGAAATCATAACATGTCACAAATATGACATAACATAGACTGATCTCATGAAGTAGCGTGTTTGACACGCCAATTCGTATTTTAATTTTTGGCGTGCTATCAACACGCATAATTGCTTTTCAGCGTGTTTATGAATGCCGTTGACTTAACGTTATTACTTTATATATAAATATATGACCTCAACCCTGTCCCTAAACATACCCGTCACTAGGGTTAATGGCATTTATGAGTCTTCCCCTACCATCCTAGGAAAAAAAAAAAGATCGCTCCCCAGATGTAGATCCACATTTTGCTTCGTTTTCGCTGGGACATTTGACGGCGTGTACAGACACGCGGAATCACTCGGACGTTAATGGCGTAGACATACACACGGATACACGTGGATAGCTCAAAATGCGTAGAGGTAACACGCCACATGGCGTGTATGTTTACGCAAAAGTCATGATGTCATGTTGCATAACAGGTCTAATTATCAAACTTAAAGAAGTAATTTAGCTTTGCGTTAACATTACATTACCCTGTCATATGTGGTTGCTTTTGACTTTGGCCGTCATGACACCATAACTCTGTCATGAATACTTGTTCTCAAGTAAAGTGGAACATATTGTACTAGTTATAAAGATGTCATTAAGGGTTATTACACTGTCAAATGCTGTCAAACAACAGTGTCATTAATATTTCCCCTTACCTCAAGTAAAGTGGAACACGTTGGACTAGTTATGAAGATGTCAGTTTGACAGGTTATGATTTCTTGGTTAATGTCATGTTGTCATAACAAAGACATTTCTGTCTTTGTTAATGTCAAGTTGTCATAATCAAGACATTTTTTTTCTTTGTTAATGTCAAGTTGTCATAACAAAGACATTTTTGTCTTTGTTAATGTGAAGTTGTCATAACAAAGACAATATAAACAATGTCAACTTTGCATTAAAAGTGTAATAATTTACCGAATGGCGCTTAATGACAACAGTCATAAACATTCATAAAGATTCCTTCATGTTCATGACAGGTGTAATGTCATGTTTATGACAGTGTCATGTCAGTCTTATGCACACCACTTCAAATAAAGTGTTACCTTTTTTTTTTTGTATAGGAGGCCAGGTTTTAAATCCCAGGACCCCTTACCTTGCATCAAAAACAGAATTGTACCATTGGAATGACACATTCAGTACTTTTTATATATTTATCCAAACAGTATGTATTAAATTTTTGAATGCTTTTTTCTGTTTCTGTTCCTGTATATATAAATATATATATATATATATATATATATATATATACAGTTATATATTAACTGTATTAACTATATAAACTTTATAACTTTCACTTGCAATGATACAGCAAATTATTTTCTTGCTGTCTATGCATTTATGTAATTCATATTTTTTAATCTCTTAATCTGCAGCATAAAAGAGAAAATAATCTTGCTGACTGGTGAATTGCAATTTATTTATGTTTCAAGGCATGTGATTAGCTGTTTGCTACAGATGTCACACTTTCATGTGCATGCGCATAATGAACTCAGAATCAAAGCCTGAGTTGGCAGAGAAAGTTTCATAGTACCAGAAAGCATGACTGAATTTGTTTGGTTTTGTCAAATTTAAACTAATCCCGTAACCCTGAGTTTGTTCAACTACCATAATGGTACAAGCCCCAGATTTAGCTGCTTAATGTTTGTTTGTATTTGCATCTCTCAAGTCAAATATTTATACTAAAACATATCAAATTATATAATGAATGAAAAGGCACTGGATTCTTACTTTGTCAGTCCAGCCCCCACCCCAAAACACTTTCTCAAGGCTTATGTTCAGCTCCTGGCCTGGTCCTTTGGCAGCATCAAACTGTCCAACCTGGATAAAATTCACTTCTCCACTTTTATCAACATGCCAGTTCATTATGTCATAAGAGGCAGATGGCTCACCGTTATCTTCAAAATAAACCAGCTCACCCACTGGTGTTGTGAAGTTTACTGCATTTAAGTAGTAGAGAAGCTGTAAAAGGAAATGAGTACAGTATTCATATGCATTGATTAATTTAAAAAAAAAAAATCGCTTACATAAAACACACACACACATATACATACATATAGATATGTACCTGTCTAGGCTTTATTTGAGTTATATCAGGACATTCTCCATCTTTGAACGGCCCTCTACCAGGCTGACAGGCCATCATGTTGTGAATAGCATTGGCAATAGCATACACAGCCTTATACACATTATATGTGACTCTCAGCTGTGAAACATCTGTGTAGATGTGACCATGTTTCTCCACATTCTCTGAGCCTGTGCACTTTGGCTTTTTAAATGAAGGCTGCCAGTCCTGTGCCAGAGAGCAACCAAATATTTCTTCCCATACATCTTTTACGAATGGTTCATTTGGCTGCTTCACAGGGCTCAGCTGGGAAAGATAAGCACCAAGACCCCAAATATCAGCTCGGCGCAGGGCAAAGCCAATGGTACCGGCTAGAAGAGGAATGCTTGCTTGGTCAAAGAACTGAATGGAGGTGCTCCATGCCTCTGTGGCTATCCACTGCTTGTTGGTCACATTCTGCACCACCACTTCCTTGAATAGGACTTCTATGTCGGGTGCAATGGCAAATGTCACCACCACACGAGCTGTGGAACTCTGGATCCTCTCTACAGTTCGCCTGATCCTGCTTTGTGAGTGTGATTTTGGAATGAATTCCAAGTAGTCCACGCAAATCCCTAAATATTCCATTTCTTTTAAGAGCAGCTGCACACCACTTTTACCATATTCATCATCCCCTGCAACCACCCCCACCCAGGTCCAGTCCAGCAGGTGCAGCAGACGGACCATGGCCTTGGCCTGAAAGGCATCACTGGGAACAGTACGCAGGAAAGAGTGAAATCTATGACTGTCAGTCAGACAAGCACAGGATGCAAAATAACTAACCTGGGCAGACAAAGCACAGAGACAAGATCTGAAGAAAAGATGTGTTAAAAAAGCACATTTTATGCTTAGAGACACTGTAGCTAAATTGCAACATGTATATAAACCATTTAAATAATTTATACTGTTTTCAATAGACCTGTGTACAAATAACAGTTGCTAACACTCTAAAGTGAACTAGTGTTCTAAGTTCAACATGCCAAAGTTACACTACATTGTCATTTCTAACTGACACCATTACTGGCTGATTTTGATCACATTTACAGTGGCAAATTCATAAAAATGTTTACTCTTTTTTTAAACAATTCTCACAATTTTTGTGTTTTGTGACAGAAAATGGTAAAATTATATAAAATATAATAAATGTAAGACTCCTCTGTTCAACTTCCCTGTCTCTTAATATGGATTTTAAGTTAATTATAAAGTAAATAACCAAGTTCATTATATATTGGAAAAAGTACTTTAGATTGTAATGCGATTACAGTGAGAAAGCTTTTATAAGTATAATCTATGCAACACTTTTCTAAAAGTCACCGCAAAACAAAGAACGCATAAACATAATCAATTATTTGGTCTCAAAGTGTCAATTCTTTATACCATGGGGATTTCAAAAACTCCCAGCGTGTCAGCCACCACTATTGAGGCAGAGGAACGAGCATCACCGACAATGACAGGTACCATTGGATGTCCGTTGCACTCAGCACTCGACACTCTCTCCTCCTGCCCTGTTACCAGAGCTAAAGCAGCACTCAGTGTTGTGCTCTCAGCTAGGCATGTATCGGCTACCATGTATCCCAAAGTAAAGTTTGGTAGCAGAACAGGGTCCCGATTAATCTCCTCCACAGTGAAGATCATAGATTTGAGCCAGCGGTATGAACGAAGGTCAACACTAAAACAGAATGTAAAATGAAAAAGTTTTATAATGTGAGACATAATTGAATTGGGTCAGTTAAGTAATAATCTATATGGAGGGACATCCTGATGTGTTATGAAATCCTAGTATGTTGGAATATGCACAATGAAAATATTGTTTCAAACAACCTAAATGAGTTTATTAAATTAAAAATCATGTCTCAGGGTTAAAGTCAGGGTGAAGTTAGAAAACATTTTGAATGTATTAACAGTTGTTCTACAAATTGCCTTAGTTCATTTGAAATGTTCTCATTATTCTCACCCCTGGCAGCGAGCACCATGCTGCATTTCAGTAAAAGCATGATCAGGTGCTGGTGCTTCATTATGAACTGGAAACAGACCACCAATTATCACATCTCCCTCTTTATACAAGCTCTCTGAAAAATATCTGCCCTGCAGACCACATGACAGGCGGTCTGTCATGTGGTCTGACAGGCCTGCACCACAAACCCTGACCATCTCAACTATGAATCCCACCAGCCACAACCACATAATCAATCCCATCACTTTACAGAGAGAGAGAGAGAGAGAGAGAGAGAAAGAGAGAGGGGGGTGGGGGATGGAAAGAGAAACAGAGAGATAGAGACACTAAGTGCAGAACTGCAGGCTCCCGCTTGTCCAGCAAAGAAAAAAGGTAGATGATAACTCCTCTTTTGTAGACTTTAATTTGCCTGGGGCATAAGAACATGCAACAGGAAAACAAGTGAGTGGGGGATAATTGTGAAAGCCCATGGAGAGCACAAAAACAAACTGAACAGCTTTAACCTTCTGATGTCTAAGGTTTTTTGGGGGTCATTGAGATTTTTTGACATGACCTGACATTTGTGCTTTTTTCAGTTGCTTATAAACATATTTTTGGCAAAGGTGTAATTACACTCTATTAAGCACAAACAGGGCCATACCATAATATGAGAGCAACATGTATGTGCATGCTTGTATTTTTGAGAAAATATTGTTTAGTTAAGCTTTATTAGTTAGTTAAGCTTTAGTTAGTTAAGCTTTATTTGCCATTTGTACCGGTACAGCTATACAGGTGCATAGGAATTTTTGTAGCAGAGCTCGTTGAATCAAACATAAAAGATAAACATTAAAACAGCTAACAAACTACACAGCACACACAATGGACTTTAAGAAATCAAGACTTAAAAAATACGTTCAACGTCAACGACGAGCATCTTAATCCCATGTTAAGCAACCCCCCACCCCTACAATTGTTACTTTAAGATTACATTTAAGATTGCTCCACGCTAAACAAAAAGAATATTGCACTGTCCCAAGATACTACATAATATAAATATTTAAAAACAAACTTACTATAATAAGTCTTATCTATAATAAATATACTCTTACCCTTATCTATACTCTTACTATAATAGAAAAATGAGGCAGACACATTCGTTCCTTCTGCCATGTCCTTCGCCATCAGTCTCACAGTAGCTGGAAAGAAGCTGTTATAGAACCGCACCCTGTGTGAAATAATACTGTCCGGTCTATTATATCTCAAGTTGTATATTGAGTGTTTAGGTTTAAACATAGAGTGTGCAGGGTGGTGTGTGTCCTTTAGAATGTTCTTAGCTCACTTCCTGCAGCGTTGTGTGAATAAAGTGTCCATAGAAGGAAGGTCCGATCCAATGATCTTCTCCGCTGTCGTTATTACCCTCTGGAGAGCTCTCCTTTCTGCTTGGGTGGTGCTTCCAAACCAGACAATGATACCATTTGTTAGGATGCTTTCCACAAGTCCTCTATAGGCCTGGATAAGTGGGTGAATGGTTTATGAATTTAAGTTTATGAATGGTTATTGAAAAAAAATAAATAAATTAAGTTTCTGAAAGATCACAAAATGTTTCGGGTTACTTGACTGTAACCCTGTTCCCTGAAAAAGCAGAACGAGATGCTGTGCTGCTTAGTGTATTGGGAACGTCTTTAATTGTGACCTGCTGTGAATATAGTGAGTAAACACGTCAATGGAATCGACCGACCGGAAGTAATATAGCCCGCGACGCAAGGCTGTAAATAGATGAGCCGCAGGTGCATCGTCAGGATATTTTGAGCTGTCCTGGGACATTACCAGCACGGCAAAGTAGCGCAGCATCTCGTTCTGCTTTTAAAGGGAACAGGGTTACAGCCAAGTAACCCGTAACGTGCCCTTTCAAAAGCTACAATCGATGCTACAGTGCTTAGCACACTTGGAACGAGAATACCCACGCCACTGTGCTTGAAGGTGTCTGGACTCCTTACAGTTGTGTAGGTGTGCTCACAAGAACACAAGAAAGCCCTAGACATTAGCTTGTGATGTCGACTCAAGGACGCGAGAGCCCGGAGTGGAACCTTATGAATGTGTGACGCATCGCAAACATATTGTAAAGGGGCACCCCTTGCCAAAGCAGTAGAGGAGACGACCACTCTGATGGAGTGAGCCCTTAGACCCCTTGGCGTAGCTTGGCAGTGCGCTTCATAGGCAAGAGCAATAACATCCCTGACCCAATGACATTGTCTGTTTAGTAGCGGCAGCACCCTTCTTACTGCCCCCATACCAAACAAATAGTTGCTCTGACTTACGCCACTGGCTAGTGTGGTGAACATAGGCCTGAAGAGCACAGACTGGACACAGTCTGTGAGATCTCTCCTGTTCCGGCGTTGTGAACGGCGGAGGGCAGAAGGCCTCAAGAGTGACCGGATGTACAGCCGAAAACAGTGCTTTAGGCAGGTATTCAGGATGAGGATGCAAAATCACTTTCACCATTCCTGGGGCAAAGTCTAAGCAGAATGGCGATATTGACAGAGCCTGCATGTCCCCGATTCTTTTTAGAGAGGTTATAGCCATAAGAAAAAACATCTTGGGGGGTGCTGCAGAGCAATGGAGGAGTGAGACGTGTTTTACATGGCTCCAGTAACTTTTCTTTTATTAATACACTAAACTCCTGTATCCGCTTAAAAGTGTTTTGAAGTGACAGAAGTAGACACAAACTGGTAGATAAGTAGACACAGAGTGGTAAACTAAACTTAAAGGGAGATGTCAAAACGATGTCAAAAAAGGGAAAATCCAGAAAGAACGACCAACAAGAACTAGGCCTTGATCAACCCTCGGACTCAGCTGAGGTGGCGGAGCCCGATCAGCTGAATGAGGTGGCGGACCCACCAAACCGGGCGGTATTGGCAGCTATTGCTGCATTGCGAAATGAAATTACCCAGATTAAAGACGACATATGCGCCACTATCGATATCTGTATACAGACGGTGTTTACCGTGCTTAGAGGCGAATTGGCTGCAAATAAAGAAGAACAGCAGACTTCCATTACGTCCATGGAGAAAACCGCGACCTCGCATAGTATCACTATTGGAGAGATTCAGAAGTCTGCCTCACAGCAGTCGGACGATGTCACCACACTTCAACGTCAAATCACCCGCCTGAGCTCTGAAGTAGAAAAATTAACTGAGAAATGCGAAGACATAGAAGGGCGCTTGAGGAGACACAACATCCGGGTAATCGGTGTCCCTGAGGGGTCTGAGGGAGCTAGGCCGAGAGATTTTATCGCCGGGTTGCTGCAAGAGGTGCTATCCCTAGATGAGAAGCCTCATATTGATAGAGCGCACCGAAGCGGCCTCCTAGACCCTTTGTACTCAGACTACACTACTTCCACACGCTTGAGGACATCTTACGCAAGGCTGCAGCGGCTAAACAGCTCTACCACGGTGATAAAAGGATTCAAATCTTTCCGGACTACCCGCCTGCCATGGCAAAAAAGAGGGCATTATTCAACCGCACCAGGGAGCTGCTGCGGGGCCCGGGATCAGCTACAGCCTCCTCTATCCTGCCAGACTCCTGATAACCCACAACGGCACGCAGATCTCGTTCATAGATGCCAAGAAAGTGGAGGAATATGCCAAACACCTCTCGACTGAAGTGAGACAGGAGGATGCTTAAAGTTAATGCTATCAATGCGGATGCAGTAAATCAAGACACTCAGAAAGGTGGTTATGTACATTACTGGTGCTTGCTGGCTGGCTTTCATGGCTAGCGCTAGCACAACACTAGTTGTCATCTATCCATGTGAGTTACATGCTTATACACACACACAGCTGGCATCTTACCATCTGACTGTAAAACCACCATTCTCATCAGAATAATAATTGCAAAATGTTATGTCCTGCCTCATACGGATTCAGGCTTGCATTGTTATGTTTTTGTTTTGATTTTTCTGATATTTTATCTACAGTATTGATAGTTGTTCAGATAGTTCTTTAAAGTGTGGTAATGGCTCACTCTTAATGAAGAGACTCAATGTGTTATTGCCGCTGTTGGAGTTGCAACCCAGTTAAGTGTTTGGTTATACATATTTAAACTTTTTCCATTTTTTTTTCTTCTAAAAATGTATGGGTGTGTGTATGTGTTACGGGTGTGGTGCTGGCAGATGAAGAGACAGCAGTCAAGAGATCAAATTCAATAATCTTTACTTAATATAATTCAGACAAGGATCCAGGAAACATTAACACACCACATACAAACGAGAACCGACCAAGAATGAGGGAGAACATGGTTTAAATACACAGAGAACAGACTAGAGGAACAAGACACAGCTAGGGCAAATGAACTAGACACAGGTGAAGGAGCTGAAAACTAACGAGGAGCAGGAAAACTGAGACACAGGACTAAACCAAATACACAGTGACGGGGGAAACTCAGGACACCCATGTAACAGTATGCATGTGTGGGTGTGTGTGTATGTATATACATGCAGATATCTATATTATACAGATGATGCGAATCTGATTACAGTTTTTCCTTCTTAGCTATAGATATTGTCTGTGCTTCCATGGATAGTATATTACTAGCACTCACACTCTTACTAATTGTATATATATATATATATATAGTTTTTTTTTCTTCGCTTCACTATTCTACCTCAACATTCTTTGTGTCAGTTACTAAACACAGATCACAGATAGGAGTTCTCAACAGCCCACCAAAAGGTGTGGGGAAGTAACTTGAGTTACTGGTTTATTTGGACTTACTTCCTTAAGAAGTTTCACTTTGAATGGGCTTTATGCCCAGCTGCACTACTTCCTGAACTTCAGCCAGCTTCTTGTTTCCTGTCTGCCATTATTGGCCAAATTGATTAATTCAGGTGTGTCTGATTATTGTTGCCATGACAACTGAGGTCAGGCACACCTGGATTAATCAATTTGGCCAATAACTGCAGACAGGAAACAAGTAGCTGGCTGAAGTTCAGGAAGTACTGTAGTGCAGCTGGGCATAAAGCCCATTGGCTAGAGTAGTTTTGTTCCCTATCGAGGGAACTCAAACTGCGTCAAAGTGACACTTTGGGGGAACGCCCTTCAGCGTAGCGTCTATGAAGCATGAATGAAACCAAGACAATCTCCGATATGCATGTGTGGGTGTGTGTGTATGTATATATGTATACAGTGGTGTGAATAAGTGTTTGCCCCCGTGCTGAAGTTGCCTAAAAAGAGGAATAAAAAAACACCTTTTGGATATTGATCTAAATGTCTTAATTAGAAAAATTAGGAAAACTCCAAGCTTTAAGGAAACAAATTTTCTTTGTGAATGAATAATGTATTATAAATAAATAAATAAATAAATGTTTTTCCTTAAAATACAGGGTGCAGAAGTCATTGCCCCCCTATGTTAAATTCCCATAGAGTCAGGCAGATTTTTATTTTTAAAAGCCAGTTATTTCATGGATCCAGGATAATATGCATCCTGATAAAGTTCCCTTGGCCTTTGGAATTAAAATATCCCCACATCATCACACACCTTCCACCACACCTAGAGATTGGCATGGGGTACTTTCCATAAGATCATCTTTCAATGCAAATCAAACCAGCTATTAGGCTAACTGAAGTAAAACCATGCCAATCTCTAGGTGTGGTGGAAGGTGTGTGATGATGTGGGGATATTTTAATTCCAAAGGCCAAGGGAACTTTATCAGGATGCATATTATCCTGGATCCATGAAATAACTGGCTTTTAAAAATAAAAATCTGCCTGACTCTATGGGAATTTAACATAGGGTGCAATGACTTATGCACCCTGTATTTTAAAGAAAAACATTTATTTATTTATTTATGATACATTATTCATTCACAAAGAAAATTTGTGTTCTTAAATGTTGGAGTTTTCCTCATTTTTCTAATTAAGGCATTAAGATCAATATCCAAAAGATGATTTTTTATTCCTCTTTTTAGGCAACTTTAGCATGGGGGCAAACACTTATTCACACCACTGTATATATGCAGATATCTATATTATACAGATGATGCGAATCTGACAGTTTTTCCTTCTTAGCTATAGATATTGTCTGTGCTTCCATGGATATTATATTACTAGCACTCACACTCTTACTAATTGTATGTATATATTTATTTTTATTTTTTTTCTTCGTTTCACTATTCTACCTCAACATTCTTTGTGTCAGTTACTAAGCTATATCACAGATCACAGCTAGGAGTTCTCAACAGCCCACCAAAAGGTGTGGGGAAGTAACTTGAGTTACTGGTTTATTTGGACTTACTTCCTTAAGAAGGCTCACGCCACATTCAATTTGAATTGGCTAGAGTAGTTTTGGTGCGGTGGTGCGGGACCCGTGTCCGCCGAGGCAGCGCGGCGATGCTCTTCATGGGGCTCGCAAATGGATCTGTCCAGGGATCCCGAGGTTGCTGAATCACCTTCTCGGGATTCATTGGGCAGTTCCGATGTCCTCGAGCCTCGCACAGAATCCCGCCCAGCGGCTTCTTCTGCGCGAGTCAAGGATCCAATGCTTGAGCTGTCTACCTCCGAGGAGGTGGACGTGCTCAGCATCGAAGGGGGCGGGGATTTCGGGGATGACTCGCCATCCCGTGTCCCCGCATATGAGGAGCTGGTAGAGGTTGTTTCCCGTGCAGTGGCTCATTTAAAGATCGATTGGCCACAAGGAAAGCAGGAAGTGCAAGTTAAATCAAACTAGATGAGCGCTTCCTGCAGCACAGGGAACAGCCTCATCATCGGGGCTTACCATTTTTTCCCGATTTTCATACTGAGGTGTGTAAATCGTGGAAAAGACCCCATGCTTCTCGTGTCTCCAATCCCACTGTGTTGAAATATAGTAACATCATGGGGGCACGAGAGAATGGTTATGGGATGATGCCGTGGGTTGAACAACCCTTAGCTAATTATTTATCACCTGAATCGCCATCATCCCTTAAAGCCCCGGTGCTGCCCACCAAGCCGTGCAGAGAAACATCTTCGCAGGGCATATATGGCTGCGGGACCTTCTTAGAGATATTGATGAGGGCGAGGGACCAACTCCGGAGGATGTGGCGGAGTTGAGGAAGGTTGCTGATTTGTCTCTCCGAGTCACCAAAGAGACAGCAATGGTGGTCTCGGAGAGACATTTATGGTTAAATCTGACGGGCATAAAGGAGAAAGACAGGGCTTTTCTCCTTGATGCCCCGATTTTGCCTTCTGGCCTGTTCGGCCACACCGTTAATACCATTGTCGACAGGTTTCAGGAGGCGAAAAAACAATCAGCGGCCTTCAAACAATTTCTCCCTCGCCGCTCAGTCTCTAAGAAGTCTGCCCCCAGTGGGCAGCCGCAGCCTCAGCCAGGTACCAGCTCCTCCACCTACAGGCAGTTTCAGAGAGAGAGTGTCGCGTCTAGAGCCCCCCCTCAAGGAGCTTGGGGGCATAGACGGCGCTCTCAATCTAAACCGCAAGCCAAGCAGGGGCGACCTGAGGACCGTCCTGCAGGCTAAGAAAACCTCTAAGAGGTCCTAGCTGTGCTAGGATCTCTGTGGGCAGCCCCACCGGTGATGGAGCGACCGAGGTCGTCTCCCTTGCGGAGCCCGCAGGAAATCGATGTTGTTCTCCCGCTGTCGAGTACGTGTCGGGACACATTGGTTTCCAGCTATCGCAAGCTGCTTTGTCCGCCCCACGAGCCTGCGGACGGGCAGCGATTGCGTTCGCCAATCGAGAATCCTTTTCGGTCCAGTCCTGCCGGAGATTCGTTTCAGGCGGTCGAGAACGAATCCCAATTAATACCCGAAACCAGGCTCGAAAGCCTGGTTCCCTTGGTAAAATATTTCAATGCATGGAAAAATCAAGCGAATATTTCCCTGTGGGCGCTGCGCACAATACAATACGGGTACAGGCTGCAGTTCGGGTTCCACCCACCCAGATTCAACGGGGTGGTCTGGACTGTAGTCGACCCGGCGCAGGGTCGGGTATTGGTACAGGAAGTAAACTCCCTGCTGGCAAAGGGGGCTATAGAAGTATTCCTCCACTAGACAGGGAGTCCAGGTTTTACAGCCGCTACTTCATAGTTCCCAAAAAAGATGGGGGGTTGCGTCCGATCATAGATCTCAGATATCTGAACCGCTCTCTGAGGAGATTCAAGTTCAAGATGCTCACAATTCCCATGATCGTGAGTCAGATTCAATCTGAGGATTGGTTCATCACGATAGATCTAAAGGACGCATACTTTCATATATCCATCCTTCCATCTCACAGGAAGTTCCTGAGGTTCGGGGGCGAAGCCTACCAATGTCAGGTTCTTCCGTTCGGCCTAGCTCTCTCTCCCCGCACATTCACCAATTGTATGGATGTGGCTCTAGCACCTCTTAGGCTCCAGGGCATCAGGGTGCTCAACTATATAGACGACTGGCTGATTCTGGCCCGGTCTCAAGAGCAGGTGGTTCAGCATCGAGATGTTGTTAACTGGGTCAACCTTACGCCTCCTACACCAATTAATAAACACATTCCACTTTCAGCCATACAGTTTCCTCGTGGAGGGAGCTCTAGAGCTGAGTATGGTCTACACTACTCCAGCTGACAGGCTGGCCTCTAGGTACTGTGCCCCCTCAGGGGCCAGACCCACAGGTGTTATGGTTTTTGAGTGAAGGTCTTTTGATGTGGAAGGGTGGATGGGGTGGAGACACATGGGGAAGGGTTAGCCGTGCGGATAGAGGGTCAAGATAGTATGGGGGGGCCGTGGTCAGCCTGATGGTGTTTATGTGCCATAGTTTTTTGTATCTTTATTTGTTTGGTTTTGCCTTGTCTTGTTTTAATGCCGTAAAACGCTGGTGTTTCTCTTTTCATTTAATTTAATTTATTTATTTTATTTATTTATTTTTCTTATTCATATATTTTAGTTTGGTTTATAAAAAATCTCATAATGTACAATTGAATTGTATGTTAAATCATATGCTTCAATAAAAAAACGTTGGAAAGAAAAAACATCTTTAGGGTCAGAAGTTTGTCAGAAGCTGACTCTGGAGGTTCGAAGGGGGTCTCAACCCGACCCTCTAAGACTATAGATAAGTACCATGAAGGGATCTTGGTTCTTACGGGAGGCCTCAGTCGTCTGGCCCCACGAATGAAGCAAGCAAGGAAAGGATGTCTCCTGAGTGGCACCCCGTCAACCAAGGTGTGGCGAGCCGAAAGAGCAGCTACATAAACCCTGAGAGTGGCGGGGCATGTGCCTGTTGATAATTTTTCCTGCAGGGAATCCAGAACTGAAGCAATCTGGCAGTTGACCGGATCTGCATTATTTACAGCACACCCCCTTCAAATTGGAAGACAGAATCCCTCTTTAAAACAGATTTTGCTGCATTAATCGTAGACTAACTCTTGTATATGATTATGTGTATACTATGGTATGTATTTTATTTTACAATCAGCTACCGGTCAATGTAACCTCACCTGTATCATGCATCCTACCTAATTAAAGGGGTGGTTCGGGATTTTGGACATCGGGACTCATTTCCAAGTGAGCCTTAGTGTTATTTATCAGTAAAGACATTTTTTAAAAAAAAATCATCCAGTCGTCCCAGTTGCTTAGTTGGCCGGTGCTAGGCTAGCGCGAATCATTGGTATCTGTATTAGCATGCCATTAAAACAGTTTTAACCACTCCACAGTTCACCAAAAGCACATCAATTATAACACCAGACTATCGATGTAAATGTCTGTTGATAGAATAATGTTAGAAATCAAACTACTCAATGTAGTTTGACATATCAAAATATATTTCAATGATCGCATTACATTTACAGGAACTAGTTCCCTATCGAGGGAACTCGCGATGCGTCACTGTTACGCTTTTGGGAACGCCTCCAGCGTGACTGCGTCTGAAGCATCTATGTCAACTAGTCCAATAGGAAACATGACCGTCATGGGAGGATGACGTCATGACCAGGAAATGATAAAAGAGCACCCGGTGCAAACCGGCATTAGCTTCTGTTGCCTCAGCAAGCGATCTGTGTCTCTGTCTGTCTTATTTACTGTTGTCTGTGATTATTAATGGAAACGGAATTATGGCGAAACAAATGTTCAGGCTTTGTGCTTCTCCCTGCCCGCGCTATTTAACGGGTGGGGATACTCACGAGCTTTGTGTCATTTGTTTGGGAGTGGAGCATGCGGTGTCAGCCTTCGAGGAGGCTGACTGCCAACACTGCGAGAATCTCTCGCTCCGCATGCTTCGCTCCCGCCTGGCGCTGTTTGATGAGAGCGGCCAGGCTCGCAATCCTCAGGGTGCAGGACCCGCGTCTGCCGAGGCAGCGCGGAGAATGCATTCCTGGGGATCGCAAAAGGATCTTTCAGAGGGGTTGGAGACGGGTCCTGTGGCCTTATCGCCTTCCTTTTCTGAACGATCCAGTGCTCTCGCTCCGGTGTCAGAAGCCCGCGCTGCGGTTCCTTCTGCCCGGGGAGAGAGCCCGATGCTTCAGTGCTCTAGCTCCGAGGAGGTAGATGTACTGAGCATCGACAGTTTAAGCACACACACGGGAGAAAAAGACTCGCCATCTGTTTCTCCCGCATATGATGAGTTGGTGGAAGTAATTACTAGAGCGGTTGAAAAATTACATATTGATTGGCCAGCTGTAAGAGAGGACGCGCGTCCTAAAAGCAAACTCGACGAGCGTTTTCTTTCATCTAGTGTTTCACTTCCACCACGAGGCCTTCCATTCTTTCCCGATTTACATAATGAGATATCAAGAACATGGAATAAGCCGTACTCTGCACGTGTTTTCAGCCCTCAAGTTCATATTTATTCGGGTATAAGGGGGCTGAAAGAGTACGGCTATGAGGCGATGCCCCGGGCTGAACAGACGCTCGCGAGCTATCTGTCACCCGGTTCGGTATCGTCTCTGAAGGCCTCAGCTTTACCCACTAAACCATTAAAAACAACATCTACGTTAGTGGGCAAAGCCTATACGGCAGCAGGTCAGGCTGGTGCATGCCTCCATTCTATGGCTATATTACAGGCATACCAGGCTGAGCTGCTGGGGGATTTGGATAAAAGTGAGGGAGTTGGACCCGATGAAATTAGAGAACTTCGTCGGGCCACAGATTTGTCTCTCAGGGCTACTAAGGAGACCGCTAGAGCAATTGGGCGGTCTATGGCAGCCCTGGTGGCCACTGAGAGACATCTGTGGTTGAATTTGACTGATTTAAAGGACCGAGATCGTTCCTTTCTTTTAGATGCCCCGGTTAATCCTGATGGTCTCTTCGGCGACGCTGTTGATGAGGTCGTCGAGAGATTTCAGGAAGCTAAAAAACAGTCTGAGGCATTTAAAAAATTTCTCCCTCGCCGTGTCCGACCCCCTGGGGCTGCTGGGCTTGAGCAGCCCCAGCCGTCAAGCTCATCATATCGTGCGCAACAAAAAGAGAGTGTTGCGTCTCGTGCACCTCCACAAAAACACTGGAGGCAGACGAAACACTCTCAGCCAAAGCCTTCGAAGTCGAAGCCGGATCTGAGGACCGTTCTTCAGGCTAAGAAGGCTTCGGCGCAAAAGAAAAGGTCCTGACGCCACGGGTGTCAGACCAGTGAGGACTGCCCCAACCGAAGTGAACCGGTGTACACCTCAGTATACGGTGCCCGGTTCATTTCGGGGTCCTCAGGGGACAATTCTGCCCACCCCGCCACCCTTGGTGCTTCGGGGCGCAGTGGTCGCCAGAGAACGTCTGGCGCAACGTCGACTCGACGTTTCGTCGGACGGGAACCTTCTGAGGGGGGTTCAAAAACAGTCACTCCGGTTGGTTTCTGCCGTTATGTTCCAGGCCCCCGGGCTGGGTGTTTTAAATACATCAGAGGCCAGCCTCGAGAGGCTGGTTCCCCTAGTAGAATTTCTGACAGAATGGAGGAATCTGCCAAATATTTATCGTTGGGTCCTGCAGATGATAGAGAGAGGATACAGAATCCAGTTCGGTTCTCGTCTCCCCGAGGGGGAACCCACTTCGTATGATCAAGATCACGCGGCGGTGTCTCCAAGCCTTGATTATATGGAGGAAACACTGGTTCCTGTCCCAGGGTCCGGTGTTGGGAGCTCTTTGCCATCGAGTGACTATCTCGACAGATGCTTCCCTCACCGGCTGGGGAGCGGTAATGGAAGGCCGTTCAGCTCAGGGTCTGTGGAGGAGTCATCATCTCTCCTGGCACATAAATTGCCTGGAGATGATGGCTGTCTTCAAGGCTTTGAGATATTTCCTCCCAGATCTGAGGGGCCATCATGTGCTTGTCCAGACAGACAACACATCAGTGGTCTCTTATTTAAATCGACAGGGGGGTCTGCGTTCGCGTCCACTGTGCAAACTGGCGCACCAGATCCTCCTGTGGTCCCTAGGGAAATTGCTCTCACTGAGGGCAGTATACATTCCAGGGGCCCAGAATGTAGGAGCAGACACACTGTCGAGACAGAGGCTGAGGCCGGGGGAATGGAGGCTCCACCCCGAGGGTGTATGGCCAGGCGGAAGTGGATCTGTTTGCGTCTCAGCACACGACGCACTGTCCTCTTTGGTTCTCCCTCACTCAACCAGCCCCCCTGGGGCTGGATGCTATGGTTCAGGCATGGCCGAGGCTGCGTCTGTATGCCTTTCCCCCTGTAGCTCTGCTCCCAGGAGTTCTGGAGAGAATCCGCCAGGATGGGATAAGTCTATTGCTAGTAGCACCACGCTGGCCAAGTCGTATTTGGTTTGCGGACCTCATTCATCTTCTCGACAGGCCTCCCCTGGAGATGCCCATCAGGAGAGACCTTCTGTCTCAGGCAGGGGGCACGATATTTCACCGCCAGCCAGAGATTTGGAAACTATGGGTGTGGCCTCTGAGGGGGCCCAACTCATGAGTAGTGGTCTGTCAGCGGAAGTGGCTGAGACCATTTTAAGCTCCAGAGCTCCGGCTACGAGGAAACTTTACGCACTTAAATGGAAAGTGTTTACTTCCTGGTGTCGCCAACGCCAGTGGGACCCGATTAATTGTTCAGTCAACACAGTTCTCGAGTGTCTACAAGAGCGTTTCTCGTCAGGTCTATGTCCTTCCACGCTCAAGGTTTACGTGGCAGCCATTGCGGCTTTCCATGCCCTAGTGGGGGGTACTTCCCTCGGTCGAGACCCCTTGATTACACGTTTCCTCCGTGGCACACTGAGGCTGAGGCCTGCAACTCGTACTAGGGTGCCGGCTTGGGATCTGGCTACTGTTCTTGAAGGCTTATCTGGGGTTATCTTTGAGCCCCTGGATTCGGTTTCAGAGAAATTTCTCACTTTTAAAACAGTGTTTCTGTTAGCTATTTCATCCCTTAAGAGAGTCGGTGACCTTCAGGCCCTTTCGGTTTCCCCTACATGCCTTGAATTTGCACCAGGGATGGTCAAGGCATTCTTATACCCTAAACAAGGCTATGTGCCTAAGGTGCCCACCATGATTCCGAGGCCTATTGTGCTACAGGCTTTTTGTCCTCCACCGTTTTCTTCTCCGGACCAGGAAAGATTGAACCTTTTATGCCCAGTGAGAGCACTGGACAATTATGTGCATCGGACTTCTGCTTTTAGGAGATCTGATCAGTTATTTGTCTGCTTTGGATCTCCCAAGAGGGGTCTTCCTGCTTCAAAGCAGACAGTTAGCAAGTGGATAGTTGAGGCTATTTCTCTGGCTTATGAGTCTTCTGGCCTGCCTTGCCCTTTGGCGGTCAGGGCCCATTCTACTAGGAGTATGGCGGCTTCTAAAGCTCTCTTATCTGGAGTCTCTCTACAAGATGTTTGTGATGCGGCGGGTTGGTCCTCTCCTCTCACATTTGTCAGGTTTTATAGCCTGGACCTGGAGGCTGCCCCAGGTTCACATGTGCTTAATAATGCTTAGGGTGGTGTGACAACAGGCTGACACTCAGGCATTTGAAAGTCTGGCGATTTGGGTATTCTCGTTCCCAAAAGCGTAACAGTGACGCATCGCGAGTTCCCTCGATAGGGAACGTCTCAGGTTACGTCTGTAACCATTGTTCCCTGAGAAGGGAACGAGACGATGCGTCACCCTGCCATACTTCCTGCATCCCTGTATCGGCTTGCTTCGGCAATTTCTGAAGCTAATGCCGGTTTGCACCGGGTGCTCTTTTATCATTTCCTGGTCATGACGTCATCCTCCCATGACGGTCATGTTTCCTATTGGACTAGTTGACATAGATGCTTCAGACGCAGTCACGCTGGAGGCGTTCCCAAAAGCGTAACAGTGACGCATCGTCTCGTTCCCTTCTCAGGGAACTATGGTTACAGACGTAACCTGAGACGTTTCTCAGCAGTGGCGGAATTTTACTTTGCTCCGGGAGTAGAGCTGCGCCGGAAAGTAAACACAACAGAATCGCACTACGTTACAGTCGGAACGTCAAGTATGGATACACCGACAGAGACACTACTAAAGGCCCGAATTTGTAGCGATCATTTTAGATCGGATGACTTTGTACAAAGTGATAGAAACGACAACAAGTCACTGAGTTTGAATGCAGTTCCAGCCATCTTTCCCGATGCACCAACAGCTACAGATGAACAGGTAATAACTCTAGTTAGTCTACTCTAACCTCCAGCTAATGAAGCTACTCTTTCATAACTGATAGATCGACACTGACAACGTTAGTGGAGATAACGTTACAGTTCAATGCATTGTGGAGAGTGACACTATAGTGTAACTAAGTCCCACTCCCTGCAGCAAAAACACTCGTCTTCCGTCGGCATTTGTATACATTTTCTGCATTGACACCACCAGTCTCCCGATGTTCTGTCCCGGTTCTCTATGGCATCTCCAGGGGCTGCTGTCTCTACAGATTTTTTTTCTCTTTCTGACCTTTTAGCATCCATCTCGATTAGTTCTTCATCTGTGTATTCCGGCTCATACATGTATGGTTCGTTGAATAACACACATTCCTCATCTTCATCGTCTTCAAAGTCCGAAACATTGCTTTCAAACGTGGCCATAATTATATGTCTTGTTGTTTTATTATTGAAATAAACTCTGTTTCTGTAGTGATGACGAGTATCAGCGGCAGGTAAATACACTTGCGTGCGTGATTGATTGTCATGTGGACCGGCTCTCTCGGTTGCCAAGGTAACATATCACTCCGCCGCTGCTGTAGACTATGCTGATAGATAGAGGGAACAAAGTATAACTATTGCAATGCGATGAAAGGGTAGTTTGATTTCTAACATTATTCCCTCAACAGACATTTACATCGATAGTCTGGCGTTATAATTGATGTGCTTTTGGTGAACTGTGGAGTGGTTAAAACTGGCATGCAACTGGTTTTAATGGCATGCTAATACAGATACCAATGATTCGCGCTAGCCTAGCACCGGCCAACTAAGCAACTGGGACGACTGGATTATTTTTTTTAAAAATGTCTTTACTGATAAATAACACTAAGGCTCACTTTGAAATGAGGCCCGATGTCCAAAATCCCGAACCACCCCTTTAATCCTCATTTAATGACTCACACTTTGATGTACATCACCTTCTCTTAGAATGCAATGTGGATTTGTTTGAGCATGAATGAACAGTCTAAGAGGGTTGTGAGAAAGAAGAGCCACTAAAACATCAGTGAGGCCACTGAAAAAGCCTCAAGGTGGTTATGGATCAAAAGGGGACAAGTATGGAGTAGTGCGCTGCTTGGACACAAACCGGGGACTGATCAACCCCGGTCGGGTCACCCATGTGAGGGTGAAGATCAAAGAACCGAAACACCCTGTGACCCTGGGTCCTTCACTGAAGATGTGTCTAAGCTGCAACTTTAAGTTGTTTCAAAATCTAAGCACGCTGGGGAAAAAGACCATAAATCAACTAAGAGCCATTTTCCCTCTCAGACATGTCACCTTTGTTATTGGTCAGTCAACCCTAAAGGGTTGGCTCTTTCCCAGGCTTTATTAGACACAGTCCACATGTGACCTCCCTCTCTTAGTTTTTCAAACACTGCTTCAGGTGAAACTGGGGAACACCCTCCACGGGCCCCCTGAGGGCCCAGCAGTCATTGCTTTCAACCAGATACGGCCTCATGGAGGAGAAAAAAAGACTCTCTCACAAAGAACCAAGGACAATTTCAGGAGTCCTCAACAAGCCTCTGGGCCCCTGGCCTTGACCAAACTAGCCATGTGGTCATGGAGAAAGATAATTTTCTAAGAACTTCCACTTGCCACTTCCGGAACCCTCAACGATTTTAATTTTCCACAACTTATTATTCAATTCAAAGAAATGTGAAAATGAAATGCTGCTAGTTCTTCTCATAGTTAGATGGATCTTCTCCATATTTACATCATTCCATCTCTCACTCCTTTTTCTTACACGTGTTTATTAGGGATGCACCGATATCATCTTTTTCAGAATCGATCTGATCCGATACCAAAAATCTTTTGTATCAAATGATACCGATACCGATACGATACCAGTGCAGTTTGTTTTAGATCAAGTAGAATTTCTATAACTCTATGTTGAACTAATAATCACTCTTTTGTGTTTTAAACACTATCTACTTAATACAGACAACTTCATTATAAAAATAAACAACGAATCCAAAAAATATATGATCATAATTTTTGACAAAAATGCTATTATAAACTAGATTAGTGGATAATACACATTGCTCTTAGTATTGTTGTAAAATACATTCATGAAAAACATGATAACAAAATTCAAAAAGATAAATTATTTTAGTCAAAAGATAAATTATTTTAGATATAGCCATGGCTACAATAAAATTGAGACAACATGTTTTAAAGGGGTGATGAACTGAGAAATCAAATTTTCCTTGAGCTTTTGATATCTAAGAGGTCATCATATTAACCCCCTGAGCCCGACGGCGTCGTCGACGATGCCACACGTCACCTCCGATAAATGTTTACATAACTCGATGACAGATTTATCGATTTTCTTACCGTTTTTTCCAGCAGAAAGCTAACGAGCTAGCCATCACGGGGGTGTCTTTCGGGTCTTTCTAGCCTTTACAGAAGGTTTTCTATCCAGCCTGGAACTTGTGCTTCCTTTCAGAGGTTTTCAGCAATAAATCCAAACGCTTTATGTCAAACTTTGATAATCTTGAAGCCCATAATTCATAAATATTCGGTCATTTTTGCCGCTAGCTCGATGCTAGCGGACATCCTGGATATCACGTGATGTTTTCACGTGATGGTTTTTGACCAATTACAGGCTGATCCGTTGTAAACATTGGTGTGCGTCATTACGCATGAACCAAGCGCTGATATAGTGTAGAGAGATAGAGAGACTCACGGAGACGCGCGATTCACAGAGAAACACAGCGAAATGGACGTAAATAAAGCGCTTGTCTATTTTGGTGCATTGCAGGATGAAGGATTTTCAGGAGAACAGAGCTTTTTGACAGATGAGGAACTAGATTACCAGGATAGACCCAGCTGAAGTGCCATTTATTTATTTACTGTAAAAAAATATTATAGTAGTATAAATGTATTATAAAAGAATAAAAAGAACATAATAAATAAAAGAATAAATTAAATAGAAATGCAAAACCTGTGATGTGGCCCTCTGTGTGATTGCTGATAGGAACTGTTTTGAGGCTTGGCACCAGTGAATTTCATGAGGCCCCAAACGCCTGGACTTCTTTTGGAAAAATGTCAATAGTTTTTGTTCTGTACAAGTTATAATGTTTATTCCTGTGCTCCAGGACTCCAAAGACATGAACAAACTATTTTCCAGAGGAAAATTGCTTAGCTTTTATTTATTTGTGTGTGATTTCAATAAATAATTGAGTGATTCCATTTCCGATTTATTTTTTCATTTGTCTTTATGGTCCCATAACTTATTTTACATTCAGGTGACATCAATGTAGCACAAATATGCTGAAAGTTCAATTTGTCCTGAAAAAAAAGAGGTGTGTCAATTGTCTGTGCACCAAAGGGTTGATATTTTACAAGCTTTTTTAGTAAATGACACCAGACGGAAAATTTATTGTAAAAATACCCTTAGGTCTCAGAGGGTTAAAAGAATTTCCTGTAAGTTTCAGAACTGAAAACGTCCTTGTTAGTCCAATAAAAGCTTTTATTGACACAGCCTCTAAAAACGACTCGTTTTTAAAAGTGGGGAACTATGACGACAAAGAGGATAAAACACCACCCCCACAGAAGATGATCAACGCCTGCTTCACCACCGATTCGCGCATTGCACACATAAGTATCATACATGTACATGCTTACCTCGTGATGACAAACTGGATCGCTACCGAGCAATACAGAATATTGTGCAGTGCCTGGTTGTGCAAGACAGTCGCTGCATAAGCTTCCTGTGGATTCCAATAGGACTGCATGGATAAAATTTATTTTTAATGACGTTCCAGCTGATGAGGTAAAATATCGTAGTCTGTTCGCTTCATTTCACTGAGGATTGTTTTGTCAACAAGACTGGATTTGCAGACCGATTAAGAATAAAGAACGGTGCTGTGCCGTCTATATTGGATCTGACAGGAATATTGTGCAACACACGGACTCTGGGTTGAACATGTATGGGCGAATCCGGTTGCCATTTGACAACATAGGACGTTTTCCCCCACATACACCGACGGGTGAGTTAAACTCATTATAATATGCAAAACTGTTCTCCACTCGCAGCAGTGGGTGTTTACTTTCAAGTCTTCAGTGCGACACGCCCATAAAAACCGACTGTTTTTTAGGTAGGCTCACAACCAGGGTACAAAATAGCCTATTACTTGTTCATTTTGATGTTTTTGAATGCAAAAACCAAGCGAACGTTATAAGTTGACCTCAGGCAACAATATAATAACATTTAAAAAGCCAGTTCATGACCCCTTTAAATGTATAGCACAGATGTTTAATGAGGCAGCAACATATGATAGATAGGACAGAACAAGAAAGGCTATTAATAAGCTTTCATTGCGTCACTGCATTATGATATGAAAGGCTCCAATAGAGTGCTGTACAAAGTGCTTATGTGCATCCTGAGTGGGGAATGATGGGCCCCCGCAGAGGCCAAGCCCACAGCCTCCATAGTTCGGTGGGGGGTGAAGGTTGACCCATTCACCTGAGAGAGTAGGTCTCTCCCAGAATGTGGCTATTGGCAGAAGACTGAGCCCGTCCCGGCTAACCCTCTCCAGAACTCCCGGGAGCAGAGCAATCGGGGGAAATGCGTACAGACGTGACCTCGTCCACGGATGTACCATCGCGTCGGATGGCTGAGAGAGAACCACAGTGGACAGTGTTATGTCTCTCGGGAAACAAATAGGTCTACCTCGGCACGACCGAAATGTTCCCATAGGAGCTCCACCACATCGGGATGAAGACTCCATTCCCCGGTCCTCGGCCCCTGCCTCGACAGGATGTCTGCCCCTGATTTAAATACCCCGGGAGATAAATAGCTCTCAGAGAAAGAATTTTCCCCTGGGACCATAGAGGGATTTGACGTGCCAGTTTTTAAAGTGGGCGAGAACGCAGACCCCCCTGATGGTTGATATAAGAGACCAACGATGTGTTGTCTGTTCGGACAAGAACATGGTGACCACTTAGTTTTTGGAGGAAGTGTTTTAGAGCCAGAAACACTGCCAACATTTCTAGACAATGTATGTGCCATAGACGATCATGGTCCTTTCACAGACTCTGAGCTGCCCAACCCGTGAGAGACGTATCCGCCGTTAGCATTATTTTACGACAAGGAGCTCCCAACACAGGACCTTGGGACATAAACCAAGGATCTTTCCACATGATCAGGTCACTCATGATCATGTGGAGCAGATTTCCCCTCGGGGAGAATCCCTTGGTTCTGAGCCACCACAGTAACAGTCTCATGTGCAAGAGGCAAAAGGTATCACATTGGACGCAGCTGCCATGAGACCTAACAGTCTCTGGAACTGTTTTACAGTGGATGACTGGCCTAGCTTGACCTGATCTACTGCGGCGAGAATCAAAACGCAAAACGAGCAGGTTGACAATTGTGCCTGCATCGTCGTCGAATCCCACACTACACCGAGAAAAGTGGTTCTCTGTAATGGAGAAAGCATCTCGATGCCGAACTAACTGTTGTTCCGATTGAGCTAGAAGTAACCAGTCGTCGAGATAATTCAGAATGCGGATGCCCTGCAGACAATGCTAGGCCGAACGAAAGAACCCGATATTGGTATGCTTTGCCCCCGAAAGCGAATCTCAGGAACATCCTGTGTTGAGGTAGGATAGATACATGGAAGTAAGCGTCTTTTAGATCTATCGTGACAAACCAGTCCTCAGATCTGATTTGTGACACGATCTGTTTGAGAGTGAGCATGTTGAATTTGAGCTTCCCTACTGTGCAATTTAAGAGATGCAGATCTAAAATGGGACGATGAAGTACTTTCTTTGGAACGATGAAGGACCGTCTGTAATATCCTAACTCCCTGCTGGGGGGAGGAACCTGCTCTATAGCTCCTTTTAGCAGCAGAGTTTTTACCTCCTGTTCTAAGACCAGAGCCTGCTCGGGGCCAACCACTGTGGGAAGAACCCCTCTGAACTAAAGTGGACGCGTTCTGAACTGAATAGTGTACCCATTTTTTATAGTATTCAGGGCCCACTGAGATACATTGGGAAGCATTTTCCATTCCGCCAGAAACTCTACTGTGTGACATATGCAGCGCCCTGTAGCGGCGCACCGGCAGGGAACAGCTGGTCTGGGCACTCCGCAGCCCTCCTCGGAGGGGGCGAGCATCCCTCTGGAAATCGCTCGCCGAGACTCTCTACGCCTTTTAACGGCAGGGTTAGCAGAACAAACCCCTGAGGGCACCGGCAAAGACAGGGCACCGTGGTCTTGTGAGGTGTACTCAAGTCTTTCACAATGGGGACCACCCTCAGGTTGATCGCGTCAGGATTTTTTCGATGCAGCCTTCTTGGAGACAGAGACTGTCCTCAGATCAGCCCTGCCCTGCAAAGACTGCGCATGAGAGTGCCCCACCTCGCCCCTTCAATTTTGTGGGGGGGCACGAGACGCAACACTCTTTTTTTGTTGCACTGAGCCAGAACTACTCGGTGGCTGAGACTTTCCTCGCCCAGCAGCCCCTAGAATTTTACTTTTAGGGGAATACATTTCTGAAAAGCTGCTGACAGTCTTTTTTTTCCCTGGAACCTCTCAGTAACAGAATTCAAAGCATCACCAAATAAACGCACAGGGGATACAGGGGAGTCTAACAGAACAGATTCATCTTTTACTTGCATGTTACTTTGATTTAGCCATAAATGCCTCTCTGTGGCCACCAGGACTGCCATAGAGCGACCGATTGATCTGGCCGTCTGCCTGGGGACTCGAAGAGCGAAATCAGCTGTCTGTCTGAGCTCATTGGTTTGTGACTTGGTTGCTTTTGACTTGGTTTATTGCCAAATGTGGTGGTTTTATGAGGAATTGTAAGGTATAGATTCTAGGTTATTTTGTTTTGGAACATTTTCAACTTGACTTCTCTTTCAAACAGGTGTAGCTCATTAATTTTTTTGTCTGATTCCAACAAATCGTACTTCATTTTGAATAGAGAATGCGATAATGCCAATCTCATTTTTGAAAATATGCTCATTGCGACTCATTTTGCCAACACGGGTCACATATATAGTTTGTGAATTCTCAAAATCATTATGTCTACAGGATGTCCCCATTAAACATGGAAATCCAACATGTGCGTGTCAAATTATGATTTGCAAAATCGAAAACATCGATTTGTTTCCCATCATTATTTTAAATATTGAGTTTGACGAGGTCAACATATGTATAGTCTAAACAAAATTCAGTGAAGATTAGCAAAAATGGTTTCCTGAGAATGACCCAGCCATACACATGTATTAATTTATTTTTCAACATATGTATAGTCTAAACAAAATTCAGTGAAGAATAGCAAAAATGGTTTCCTGAGAATGACCCAGCCATACACATGTATTAATTTATTTTTATTTTCATTTAAAGAAACTTTCATTTAAAATTTGTGGGGGTTTTTTTCCCCAAATTTTTATCTTTTATATTTCTGAATGTCACAAACCCTCTGTTTCAGGGACTTTCCCTTCTTGTTCTCTTATTGAATATTATAATTGAAATATACTGTTTTGAAGATATTAGAGATTCTAGCAGAGGCTCTTTTTATATTTTATTGGGTATTATATATAGGTTGACTTCGATATCAGGCTAACACACTGTGTATGCATATATCGTGTGTATGCATGGCCATGTCCACATTTGTGTATGTGCCCACATTTAATGTCCCTGTAGAGAGTATCTTCAGTACATTAACTCTATAAAGTCCATCACCCATATCCCCAGTTTCCAGTTGTGGCTTAGACGAATACTGTGCAGAGATCGAGATGAAGGTGCCAGTTCTCCAGGTTGTACTTTTGGTACTTTCTTTTCTCTACCCCATTCAAAGCAACTCAGAGGCAGACTGTAAACTCTGGAAGGACCTAGACTCAACTGTGGTCTATAAGGAGGGCCATGTAGTTCTAGCTGGGATGTTTCCCATCCACTCCAAAGGCGTCGACCAGGAGCTGAACTTTAGAAGTCAGCCAGACAAAAGAAAATGTACAGGGTAATGAAAAAAATTAGATGTAGTTCCTATTTATATCAGACAGCAAAACTGATTATTGCTTATTTTAGTTTATTGTGTCAGAGACATTTTGTTTAGACTAAATGCTCTGTCTTTGTATTAGCCTGTGATTGAATAATCTATTTTTGAGTTTTGAAATTAACTGAAGGTTGATCTTTCTTTCAGGTTTAACATGCAAGTGTTCCACTGGTGTCAGTCAATGATCTTTTTCATTGAGGAAATCAATCAAAATTAACTGAAGGTTGATCTTTCTTTCAGGTTTAACATGCGAGTGTTCCGCTGGTCTCAGTCAATGATCTTTTTCATTGAGGAGATCAACCGAAACCCTACCCTTCTGCCAAACATTACACTGGGCTATAGGCTGTATGACACATGTGGGCTGACTGCTCTGTCTCTGAGGAGTGCATTGTCTGTAGTCTCTCAACCCATGAAGAGAAGCAGTTTGGGGGAATGCTCCTCCCCAAGAATCCCCATCATTATTGGGGACTCTGGATCCACCCTGTCAATGGCCATTTCCAGAATACTCAACCTGTTCCGTATCCCGCTGGTGAGGGCAGATCAGCAAGACAAAATTATTTTTAATTAAGTAATTCTGTATTTGTGTACTCTTTGCCACTGAAAATCTTTCTATGTTCACTCCTCTTTCAATCTTTCTCTAAATGTCTGTCCATATCTCTGCTTCAGGTGAGTTATTTTGCCTCATGTGCTTGCCTGAGTGATAAGCTCCAGTTCCCTTATTTCTTTCGCACAATTCCCAGTGATGTTTATCAGGCCAGCGCACTTGCTCGTCTGGTAAAGCACTTCGGATGGACTTGGGTGGGCACAGTAGGGGCCGATGACGCTTATGGGCGCACCGGCATAGATCTGTTCACCACTGCAGTAGCACAGTTGGGTGTGTGTGTGGCTTATCGAGTGATCATACCCAAACTGCCAACTCAGCAACAGCTGCAGGATATCGTCAAGACCATTCGAGATTCTACAGCACGTGTTTTGGTGGTTTTTGCCATCGAGGAGGACATCAAGCCGGTAGTGGATGAAATAGTTAGGCAAAATGTGACCGGGAAGCAGTGGGTGGCCAGTGAAGCCTGGGTGACTTCCACTCTCGTCTCCACTAAAGAGAACTACCCCTCACTAAGTGGCACTATCGGCTTTGCCATCCGCCGAGCTGAGATACCGGGCTTAAAAGAATTCCTTGAAAGCATTCAGCCCCTGGCTGAGCCTTACAATGCTTTTGCAAGGGAGTTCTGGGAAACACAGTTCCAGTGCTTATTGAACACAAGCCTTCCTCATCCCTCCACAACTGAACAAGTGCACTACACCCATAGCTGTACCGGCATGGAGAGGGCCCAGGACATTCACAGTATCTATAATGATGTGTCAGAGCTCAGGGTGACATACAACATGCACAAGGCTGTTTACACGGTGGCACATGCACTGCATAACCTGCTTCTGTGTCAAAAAGAGATTGGGTCTGCCTTGATACAGCAGTGCCCTGATATTCATAATCTACAGCCCTGGCAGGTAAAACAATACATGCTTGTGTGCATTTGCAGTGTTAATGTAACCTTTAAGAGAAACATTTATTTGGCATAATATTGTAATTTTTATTATTATATTTTAACTGTTCTTCAATATATATATATATATATATATAGTATTATTATTATACATAATGCCAAGGTCATATTTTCTATGCATTAATTTTCTCCAGGTTGTTGAGGTCCTGAGGACAGTGAACTACACAAACATGTTTGGAGATTTGATCCACTTTGATAAGAATGGAGACCCCGTCGGGTCATATCACATAGTGAACTGGCAGAGAGGATTGGATGAGGGTCCGGTACAGTATGTTACAGTGGGTCGCTTTGACTCATCTCTTTCGACAGCACAGCAGTTACTCCTTAACCAGGACAAAATCATCTGGCATGGAGGAACTAAGGAGGTATAATTATGGAGTGTCATACTCTGTTACTAATCATCAGAATTTTATGGTGCTTATTTTAAATACTGTCTGATAATATTTGTTTTCATTATTACCTTTATTTCATTTAGCAGACATTTTATCAAACGTGACATACATTTTGTATTAGTTCTTCAATTGCTTAGAACTTGGGAATTTATTTTTATAAATTATTTTTATATTTAGTTGGGCTATTTAGTCTCTATAATCACACAGATATTTTGATTATAATGTATTTTATCTCTCTCTTATAGATACCAGTATCTGTGTGCTCTGATAGTTGTCCACCGGGATTCAGAAAGGTTACACGAGAGGGTCAGCCTGTATGCTGCTATGACTGTGTGCTTTGTGCAGAGGGCAGCATCAGCAATATTACCGGTATTATCAGACTGATACACATACAATGACTGGTATAACTCACAAATAATATTTATATATTTAAATGAACTAAATTAATAACTTTTTTACAGAGTTTTACAAATCACTGAACTTACTTAAGCTGGACTATGACACTATTTCTTCTGGAAACAAACTTTGTTGCATTTCCCTCTTATCTCTGTAAAGCTGCTTTGAAACAATCTGTATTGTAAAAAGCACTATATAAATAAATGTGACTTGACTGTCTGTTTGCATCAGGTAACCTTTTTTTTTTAAACCAATCCTTACAAATCACCAATTAAACTTCTTTCCCTTGAATGCATTTTTAGATAATGTACCTTTCTGTGTGTTTATGCGTCCATTTTTAGATCAACCAGAATGCATGCTGTGCCCTGAAGACTTCTGGTCCAATCAACATCGAAACCTTTGTGTTCCCAAGCAGATTGAGTTCCTATCCTACTCTGAGGCTTTTGGCATGGCCCTGGCAGCTATAGCGATTCTGGGTGTGGTTGCTGCTATGACAGCAACTGCAATCTTCTTTCGCTATCGCGACACACCCCTGGTCCGAGCTAATAATTCGGAACTGAGCTTTCTGTTGCTGATTTCTCTCACTCTCTGTTTCATATGTGCGCTAACCTTCCTGGGTCAGCCATCACGCTGGGCATGCCCTCTTAGACGGACTGCTTTTGGCTTGAGCTTTGCCCTCTGCCTCTCCTGTCTCCTTAGTAAGACTCTAGTGGTGCTTATGGCCTTTAAAGCCACAGTGCCTGGTAACAACACAGCACTCTGGTTTCGCCCCCCTCAGCAGAGAATGGGTGTGTTTTTATGTTCAGTTCTGCAGGGGGGAGTTTGCGTGGCTTGGCTTATCACAGCACCACCATATCCAGTAAGGAACACCTGGCTGTACCGCGATCGGATTATTTTAGAATGTCACCTGGGTTCAGTTGCCCTTTTCTGTTGTGTGTTGGGTTACATTGGCTGCTTAGCTGCCTTCTGCTTCATCCTGGCTTTTTTAGCCCGAAAATTGCCTGATAATTTTAATGAAGCCAAATTCATCACATTCAGTATGCTCATATTCTGTGCTGTTTGGATCACGTTTATCCCAGCCTATGTCAGTTCCCCTGGGAAATTTACTGTTGCTGTGGAGATATTTGCCATTTTAGCTTCTAGTTATGGAGTACTTTTGTGTATTTTTGCTCCTAAATGTTACATAATAATTTTCATGCCTGAGAGGAATTCTAAAAAGTTTCTCATGTCCCAAAAACGATTTACCATGTCATGATGTACTCTTTCATGTTTTTTTAATGCCTTATAACATTCACTTATGTGTTAACATATTTAATGAATGTAATAAAACTATGTGTGTTGAATCGCTTTATGGGGTGATAATCTGTCTTGGCCTGTGACAATGAATGGAAGTAAATATTGTATTAATCTCAGACACACATGCAAGTGTGTTATTCTGCCACTAGAGAGCACTAATGTTCCAGTAAAACTCTTCAGCTAGACATCACAATGATGTGACACTTGCACCAGACTCATTGGAAACCTCTAAAAATGTAAATAAAAACTTTTGTCATCAAGACCACATTCTTTTAATAAAGTAAAAGATGAATCTCTCTCTCTCTCTCTCTCTCTCTCTCTCTCTCTCTCTCTCTCTCTCTCTCTCTCTCTCTCTCTCTCTCTCTCTCTCTAGCTAATCTGTGACAAAGCTGAAACTTCTGCCTGGAGATCTGAAATGTTTAGTTATAAAATAGTGTTATGTAAATAATGTTTTTTCAAAACATATATTCAGCAAGTGTGCATTTCTTGATAGACATGAATTGTAAAAAAAAAAAAAAAAAAAAAAAAAAAAGTGACACGTACAGAATGTTATAGTTGCCCATAGGGTGTTTGATAGAAATGTATCCACAAGACATAAGTTTGGAAAATTATTAAAGATATATTTGATTATAGAGTTTAAATACTTCTCTCTAATGAAACCTCAGTTATGTTGCCAGACCTCATGTGAGAACAGAACACAAATTATAATCTCACATCAAGAGATTATAATATGTTTGTCTTGGTGTTGACCTGATTTTCTGTGATCCCGTGACTTCTGTAACTTTTCCTGTAGCTCAAAAAGTAAAGCATTGGGGCTTGCAACACCAAGGTCATAATAATAATAATAATAATAATAATAATAATAATAATAATTCATTACATTTATATAGCGCTTTTCTCGGCACTCAAAGCACTTTTACATAGAGAAGGGAATATCCTCAACCACCACCAGTGTGCAGCATCCACCTGGATGATTTGAGACAGTGATGAAGCCAATTGGTATAGATTGGGTTGATTAGGAGGCCATGATGGACAGAGGCCACTGGGCACTGGGCTGTCTCATCCGAAGGACGGTGCTCTTTGACAGTATAGTGTCCCCGTCACTATGCTGGGGCATTAGGACCCACACAGACCACAGGGTGAGCACCCCCTGCTGGCCTCACTAACACCTCTTCCAGCAGCAACCGGGCTTTCTCAGAAGGTCTCCCATCTAGGTACTAACCAGTCTCAGCCCCGCTTAGCTTCAGTGGGCAACCAGTCTTGGGCTACAGGGTGAAATGGTTGCTGTCATGGGTTTGATTCCCAGGGAATGCAATAACTGATAAGAATATAAAAATATGTACCTTGAAATGCAATGTAAGTTGCTTTGGATAAAAGCGTCTGCCAAATGCATTAATGTAAATGCCGTGAACCAAGGGACCTATACATTCACACAAGTCTGTTCTTATTGTCCCTTGCACTGATCAATCCAACAGTACAGATGTACTCTATGCCATCACTGGCATGTTGAAGCATGCACAGCAGAGAACAGCATCCATTTCCACACATAATGTGCTGGAAAATAACTGTAAATAGCCGGAGGGCTCTTAAAATCAATCCTGTGCCACTAATGGCTGGTAATAACTTGTTTCTACTTCAGTCATACTGATTTTCACATCCACTTTACATAATTTTTCACAACTTTATTACTCTTGCTTTTTTTTTTTTTTTTTTTTTTTTGAAAAAGTAAAACAGACGTGCAAATCATTACTGTACCGGATTATTAATATATTGTTTACAATTTAGAGATTTGCAGTCTCATGGCTGTAAATGCAGACCATATGTGAGTTGGACACTCTCTGTTGTGGAAAGCCCTTCAATATCCTACTAGCACACATTTTTTTCATCTTACTAGTAAGACTTTTGTTCAAACTAGTTCGACAAAATGGCAAACTAGTAGACCAAAAGTCTCAACTAGTTGGCTTTTTGACAAACTAGTGGCCATCTGGACCGAACTAGTGAAGCACAAAGGCGTGCTAGTTAACTAGTGAGCAGCAAAACCTTTAACTTGTTAACTAGTCAAACATAAATTCAGCTTACTAGTTAGCTGGCGGACGGCAAATTTCTGCACTAGTTTACTAGTGAGCATTTTGGCTATAACTATAAGTAGTATTAGTAAAGCCCAAAATGTCCACTAGATAA
This sequence comes from Pimephales promelas, assembly GCF_988280905.1. NCBI lineage: Eukaryota > Metazoa > Chordata > Actinopteri > Cypriniformes > Leuciscidae > Pimephales > Pimephales promelas. Next base: position 15,652,206 of record NC_142778.1, on the reverse strand, counting down.
CTAGTTGACACTTTTTGGACCTAACTAGTTAACTAGTAAGGCAAAAATTGTCACACTAGTTAACTAGTACGAGCTAAAATGTCTATTAGTTAACTAGCAAAAACATTGTAAACCTTACTAGTTAACTAGTGAAAGCCAAAATATCCACTAGTTAACTAGTTGAAGTTTTTTTTAACTTTACTAGTTAACTAGTGACACTCAAAATGTCTTCTAGTAGTACTAGTGAGAGCAGAAAGGCTGACTAGTTAACTAGTTGCACAAAATGCTAATAAGGGGGTGGTAGCGGGCATATTTTAAACATTCCTATTGGCTGTCCAGCAGGAATTCCTCCTCCTGCCAAAATTTAGCCCTTTAAAGGTCCTATATGTAACTTTTTTTATACAATGAATCCATTTTTTATTGCCTGTGTTTGAAGGGGTTGTAATCACACATTGAAATGATCCACTTTTTGGATTTTGCTATTACCTCTGAAGGCCAATATTCATATTTAGATGTGAGGTCTCCGGGTCGGATTTCCTGCGAAAACCATCAGATGTGACGTGCATGCGCGCTCCTGAGCCTCTCTATCCTTATATACAGTCTATGCGACCAATGGCACTTCAGCTGACGACATGGAGTGTGATAACACCCCAAAACGTCCTGCCTCCAGCACAACACAGACTCAAACACAAACTCCAAAAAATATAAAAATCAAAAAAAAAAAAAAAAGTTTTATCTGCCCAAGCTCGTCAGGCAAAACGTCAATCTGATCGACTCCGGACGAAAACGCGGATCACACCGGCAACATATGAAGAGTTCAGATGCAAAAGCCTCTAAGTGCCATTTGAAATTTTCTTCTAGAATGATCATTTTTATCAAGCTTGTATATTTAAGTTCAGTGATTTCACTTAAATGGAAATGATAATTACCTATTAATTTGTTATTTAAGTGAAATTACTGAACTTAAATATAGAAGTTTGATAAAAATCATCATTAAAGAAGAAAATTTCAAATGGCATTTAGAGGCTTTTGCGTCTGAACTCTTCATATTAGTACAACATAGTAAACTCAAGTTAAATAGCAAGGTAAACTAGCAACATGAAACATGAAATGAATACAAAAGAATGTTCCAGGATAACAAAAAGTCGGTGCTTTAGGATGTAACTTATTTCCTATACTAGATCTACTGACTAACGCTGATATTGCTCACTAGTCTAGTTCACTAACCGTTTTCGTTATCATATTATACATTCACCTATTGACATTGCTGATTGTGAAAGATACACGAATAGTTAGTGAAATGACTTATGCTATATAACATCACATGTCGGCTAAATGCAGTTTATTGTAACATTATGGTACGAGCACAGAGCATTAGTTCAACGTCAAGCTTATAAAAGTAGGCTATTATTGTAACTGCAGTGGGAGTTTACATTAGTTTCCAGCATTGTGTGTGATGCTTTCTCCGTTGAAAGTCTCCATGTGGCCGGAAGTGAATGATCGCTCTTGAGATCGAGCACGCACAAGCACACAAGCACGAGCGCTCTTGTTGCATTCTGAAACATCACAGCTAGAGGCCGCTAACGCATAGATCACCTTTAAAGCCTGATTAACTTTTAATTTTGTTAACGGCCAGCTCACTGATTAATATCTATGCAGAAAAAGTGTGAAACCTGCGTACTGTCAGATGAATCTTTAATCTTGCTTGATTTATTTTACTTTTTGCCTTTTTAACAATGAAACACCAAAATTTTTCTCTGTTTATTTTTTCCTTTTGTATTGTTGGTGAGTAAAACAGAAACCTCTTGTTTCCGGTTCCCTCTGGAACGGGAAACTAGTTATCTTGTCAAGAAAGGTCTTTCTTTATATATGTCAGGAGAGAAACTTCAGATGTTGTATTCATGCCAGGTCTATGCATTTCCGTATTTCTCTTTCCTCTCACGCCTACATGTTTCTCTAAAGGCAGTACAGAAACAACTGAGCTTTACATCACAGATGACCTTTCAGCTTCCCTGTAAGGTAACAAACATGTTGAACTTGGGAATGGGAAACTTAGAACGTATATGTCATACGTCAGAATCCACTTCCATATTAAGACCTATCCTTTATGTTTTCATTGGTTATACACTTGCATCAGTCGAAACTTTTATACTGAGTGAATATGTTACATTGTACACATACCTCTAAGCAATATATAGCTTTCCCCTGACATGTGGTATCTCTTCTCATGCCTTCAAACTCATGCTTTTGAAACTCCATAAGATAATACACCCATTAAGAATATTAATAAAGAACAATAATACAGAGACATAATATTATTAATACAATTATATTAAAAGATGAAATTTTAGTCTTCATCTCCCTCCACTGGAACTATGGCCATAAGTTCCACACCATCATTCCCAGGTGGCCAATCTATAGAAGTAATAGTGCGGAGAAGAAATAGCAGACCAAGAAAAATAGACAAGAAGAACAGAAACAGAGAAGGAAAAAACAAAACAAAGAACAGAGAACAAAGAACCCCATCCCATGTTATGTCCCTGCATACTATGTGTGTTTAACATCTATGTGTGAGCATTTTAAATTAACCCCAATCATCTAAGAAAAGAAAAAAACTAATAAGTCTTCTGCTCATGCCTGAACTCATTAATTAATTAAGTTCTTCAGTTCCGAGCTAAAATAATAACCAGAAATAAAATTTGATGTTAAAAGGGTCCTATCCCTTGGGGTTGAAAATCAGTAAGTGGGTGTTCATTGTTTGTGAGGTAGTGTTTTGTAAATAATACATAATAACTTGCAACCATCTCTAATCAATGTCAATGGAATTGATTCCTGAAATGGAATCAGAAAAATAATTAAACATCACAGTCCCACTTTATATTAAGTGGCTTTAAGTACTATGTACCTTGAAATTAATAATTTGATACTGTAGTGAAGTTTTTCTTCTTCCACGCAACAGACCAGGAGACTCTTGAGGTATCTTACACGTAGAAGTTCTTTATTGCGTAGCTGTAGTCATCTCAAAGATAGTCTAAGATAGTCTAACTAAGGGAAAACATTCCCTTACAATTTATACATTTAGAGGGGAGGAGTTTACATTGAGGGGGGGAGAAACTGAAACAAAAGTAAATGTATATGATTCAACAGACACCTCAGTTCATCAGCATAGCAGTTTTCTGTGCCTTGAGATGCTAATCTGGAGGAGTTACATTGAGGAGGAGTCTCTTGAAACAAAGCAAATGTAAATGATTCAGCAGATTACCAGAGACGCTAATCTAATCAGTCTGACCAGCGTGGTCACACTTTTACCATTACAAAAGCAAAGCTGAATCTTGAACTTAATAGCCAGGAAGCGCATAAAGACAAAAGCTAATGTGTGACACCTGGAATGCTTGGCTTAATCTTATTGGCCTCAAAATGGTAAACACTGTATACATTTTTCAGTTCAAAATACTGTTAAACCTTAATGAAACATTGAATAAATTTGTATTTCTTCAGTCCCCCCTTTTGAGAGTATTAATAACTCTCACATTATGTACAAATTTAAACACTTAAGAAAGTTCATTCATATAACTTGTGCTAGTTACAGGCACATACTCATGTTCTGTGTTTGCTTTTTCTGTAATTACATGCTGACACAGAAAACATGCAATTAGGGTCCGTGAAGCTCTTACGGAAAAATTAAACTTCAGTTACATCTGGTGTAATTTTTTCTGAAAGATCAAGACTGTTTAACCATCATGCTTGTGCACAAGAGAGTCAATGCAGCCATCTTCGGCTGTGGCCTGCAAGGTTTCCAGCAAAAACGAGGATTGTGGAGTATTCACTTTGTGCGATGTCCTGGTGGTTACTACATCTTGATAGTGTTGATGGATGACTGAAGGTTCCGTAAGTCTTTTCTCTGCGTTGTGTATTTTTCTTCTTTACTTTGGTGATAGTTGGCTCGGCAGCGGGTCTCGTTGTTCTCTGGAAGTGGTGGCTTCATACGCAGATGAAGACGTCTGTGCGTATGGGTCTCGGGATAGCCATCAAGTGGTATCTGCACAGAGGAAAAAGAAAAACAAGAGAGCAGTATTTCTTCAAAGACAAGGGTTGTATCCTGCTGAGTAAACACTGAGTCTGCTATTGTTCCCTCTTTCCCTATTCCTTAATTCTTGACACCTAAAGAAAACAGTGAGGTGAGGATGGACTAAATGGATGGGGGAAACCTATGAGGGAGTCTTCACCGAAAGGGTTGGCCCCCAAAGCCTGTTGCATTTGGTTCTTCCCTTGGCTCCTCACTGGTTCGTGTCAATATCATGTCCCTGTGGGTGGCAGAACTTTGCAAAACACTTTGCAATGTGACAGAACCCTTTTCAATGCGACACATAATACAAAGCTTTTTCTACCTTGACACAATACTGCCGATCAACATTACTTGATGTGGCACATGCCACTTAGGCTCTAATGGCTTGACCTGTCCTGTGACATGTGTACTTTGATCTGCGTAACCCAATTATGAGTTATTTTTCCTTCATCCTCTAACAAAACATCAGTCGTTGTAGACATCATACGTGAGAATGGGTGAGGATAGTTAAATCAATTTCCCCAATGGGAAAAGGTGACAAAATTGACCTTTGCTTCATTCATTAGTGCTAATACTGCGTGTGGGCATTTACAGTCTGACCTAACACTATTATTGCTGAAAGGCCTGTACTGTAGAATAACATTTAAGGCTGTGAGTTTACTTAAAGCAGTCCCCCAAAGGAAAAGCTGAGACAGTCACTTTCCTTCTGTTCCGTTAAACAAACATAAGTTTTTTTTTATCTCTGTTGTAAGTTACTGGGGAAATTAAGCACTCACAGTCCAAATGGTTAACACGTCAACAAGCTGCCCCACCCGTTTAAAGACGTGGGGAATGGCGGCTTCAGAGTAGCAAGCAAACTGAGAAGTTGGGCAAAAAGGTTGACTTCGTTAACGTTCTTTCTGCTTTTTCTACACTCTCTGCTCCAATGTCCCGGGTGACCACAGTAATAACACCTGCCCTCTCTCTTAGGACATTTACGTTTCTGTGGGTTTTCTGTGCTGACCTTAAAAGAGGCTGCTGCAATTTGTACTCTTGCCTTAACATCAAAATCTCTTTCCCAAGCAGTTAACCTGTCCAGGTTACTTCTAAGAGTTCTGTGAGACCAAGTCAGATCCAAAAATGGCAAAGCTCTTCTGTAGTCAGCTATAAGGCTATCTGACCAGATGCGGACCAGCGGTCCTTTGTCATTGAGTACACTTTCAGAATCATCCACTATTCCACTGTACGTTACAGCTGACTGACAAAACCTCTCAGTATATTCATTCACAGTTTCTTCTTTCTTTTGTACACAGTTAGTAATTCTAGACCAATCTATCTTGGGTCCTAGGATATTCTTTAGGATTTTCAGAACACCTTCTTTCAATTCATCTTTTCTGGCATGTTGCAGTTCAGAAGTAACAGCAGACTCAAAACTGTTGAATTCAGATTCAGTTAGAATTTGAGACATTAACTGTGTGACTTCTGTTAACGACATGTCGTAGAGACGCATTTTGCTGACCAATGCTCTTCTAAATTCAGTGAACTGTGTGCGTGCTGGCGGTAAACTCTGGGACAATCTCTCTATGTCTCTAGGTTCAAGCGTTGTAACAACAGTTTGGATTTGAACAACAGAAGCACTGGAAGGGACACTTTCTGACTGTTCAATTCCCTGCTGTCTTTTTCTAGCAGCACACACCTTCACTGAATTTACATGCTTATCTGTTACTGATGGGATGTATACATCTCTTTCAAACAATGCTTGTAAGTCAGGAAAAGTTTCATCTGACTGTTGGTCTTCAGTGTTACATTTGGCTGAGGCCTGGTTATTGCCCACCTTTGTCTTTAAACAGGACAATTGAGTCTGCAATTGTTTGTTCTGTTCATTTAACTTAGCAATACACCTAGCTTGCTCTTGTCCAATGGATAAACTGTATTCTTTGTAACAACAGATAATAGCTTTCACATTGTTCTTGCGAATACTTGCTCCTAGCACTTTTTACACTCATCTATAGACCATACTTTTTCTGGGTGAATGCCAAATTTCTTTGTCAAATTCACTCTGACTGACTGAGTCACTATGGAGTCCATGTGCTCTCCTAACAATGACTTAAATTCACTATCTGACCACAATGGAGAGGCAAGGCCACTTTTCTCAGTTGTAGGAACCAACCTAGCATTCGTCACAACCATTTTGTGAGTTTCTTTGTTATCACACAAAACAACTAACTTTCTCTGATCAACAGAGGCTACACTTGTTTACACAGATCGACTGTTGTAAACCTTCTTTTTTTTTTTTTTTAGATTTGTTTTTATTAACATTTACTTACAAGATGTTAATAGCGTGTACAAAAGATCTACAGTTTGATACATTACTTACATCTTAAGTACAATGAATGAACATTTTCAAATTTTAAACATCAGACAGAAAATAAATAAAAAGTAAATAAAATCAAATATTAAAAGAAAAGCTAATATCACATAAACATTTCCCATCCCACCCCCCACCCTCTTCCCATGTATGGTTTTCAATTTCTTTTCATTTATATAAGCAGTCTATACAGTTTATACATATATCACATCTGTATACTCACATGCCTAAATATTACTCACAATAACTACATCAATAAGGAAGTTATACAGGATAGACCCACAGAGGGCTAATTCGAGTCAGGTCCAGGAGGGCTCATACTAACATGGTGAGTCAAGTCTAGGGAAGGCAAAATGTCTATGAAAGGGCCCCAAATTTTCCTAAATGCTACATGCTTCCCTCTCACATTATATAATATCTTTTCGGGTGTGCAGTAAGACACAAGCTCATTTATCCAATGTTTTACTAATGGTGAATTTTCAGATTTCCAGTTGATCAAAATACATTTTTTAACTGCAGTACTTGCGAGTAAGATGAAATATTTTTTGTAGTAGTTCACATCAATTGAGCTTGTGTCCCCCAGGATCCATAGTTTTGGATCCTGTTCAATTTGACTTCCTATTACCCTTGATGTTAACTCAATGACACGTTTCCATAATTCTTCTATCACTGGGCAACTCCATAGCATGTGTATAAGATCACCATCGATCATTTTACATCTCTGACATTTGGAAGAAATGTTGCTGTCAATTTTATGTAACCTGTAAGGGGTGTAGTATGTCCTATGAAATATATTAAATTGAATTTGCCTGTGCTTTGTGGAGGTTAGCACAGTCTGTGCTTGTTCCAATAAAAGACACCAATCTGCCTCCTCATATGTACAGTTTAGGTCTTTTTCCCATTTCCCTTTTGTAGATATTTTATCATAAATAGGTAACTTTCCATTAATGATACCATATATAGAAGATATTATTCCTTTTGTTGATTCATTTAATTTATTACATAGGTGGAATTCAAGAGGAGTTTCTTTCGGGATATATGGGAATGTTTCTTTGGATTTCTCCTTAATCCAGTCTCTAATTTGTAGAAATTTGAAGAAACTTTCTTTAGGAAGTTTGAATTTTTCATTTAGTTGTTGGAAGTTAGCAAAAGTATCATTAATGTATAAGTCAGCAACTGTATGGATTTCTCTTTCCTTCCACGCCCGCAACACTGAGTCAGCTATGTGATGTGAGAGATTGGGATTGCCCCACAAAGGTGCCCTTCGAAGAAAAGAAATATTTGTGTTGAGAAGTGAATGAGATTCTTGCCAAACAGCAAATGTGTTCAGTATTATTGAGTTGTTTGTGAGTGCAGTTAAACATTTTTTTGTGCCTATGAATGGAATATCCTTTAAAGCCACGGATTTCATCTCATATTGTTCTATTGGGACCCATCTAACCTCACTATTCTCCGCATGCAGCCAGATCCAAATCGATCTGTACTGAGAAGCAAGATAATAATTCCTAAAATTTGGTAAGTTGAGCCCTCCCCTTGAATATGGAGCCTGAAGAGAGACAAGTTTGACCCTAGGGTTTTTTCTCTGCCATATAAAAGGAGTTAAAATTTTGTTAAGTTCTTTGAAGAAGCTTTTGGGAACATTAATCGGAAGACATTGAAATAGGTAGAGAAACTTGGGTAAAATGCTCATTTTAATAGTATTAATTCTTCCTATGAGAGACAGTGGAAGATCAATCCATCTTTGAAGGATACATTTGGTTTGTTCCAATAGTTTCATATAGTTCTGTTTGAAAATATGCTCATTCGATTTACCAATTTGTATACCCAAATATTTGAACCCAACGCTGCACCATTTTAATGGGTCAGTGAGTGTTCTAATATTATTGTCTTGTATATTCAGTGGTAAAATCTCACTTTTAGTGTAATTTAATGTATATCCTGAGGCTGCACTGTATTCTTTGAGGCATTTCAATAGAGGAGGGAGTGATGATTGTGGATCAGTTATATACAATAAAAGATCATCTGCATACAAAGAAAGTTTATGTTCATTTGTGCCGAATTTAATTCCTGTTATGAAAGTGTTAGATCGGATGGCGATGGCTAATGGTTCGATTGCGAGTGCAAAGAGTAGGGGGGAGCTTGGACAGCCTTGCCTGCATCCTCTGGATAGTGAGAAAGTGTTAGATAGAATGTCATTTGTTAAAATATTAGCTTTTGGGGCATTAAAAAGTGTTTTCACATATTGAATGAATTTCTCTCCGAAGCTCATAGCCTCTAGAGTTCGAAATAAGAAGCTTGGTTCAATCCTGTCAAATGCTTTGTTTGCATCCATAGACATTATTAACATAGGATTTTGATTTTTTTGCGCAGTGTTCAGTATATGTAGCAGTCGCCGCACATTGTCTGCTCCATATCTGTTTTTAACAAAGCCTGTTTGGTCAGCATGAATTATCTTTGGAATAACATCTTCCAGTCTTAGGGCGATTAGTTTGGATAATATCTTATAATCAGCATTTAAGAGGCTGAGGGGTCTGTATGAGTCACATTTCTGTTTGTCCTTGCCCGATTTTAATAGCAGTGTGATTGTTGCAATTTCCAATGAGTCTGGTAATTTTTTATTTTGTAGAGCTTCTGTAATCATGTTTGTGAGTGGAGTTAATAATTTTTTTGAAAAGGCCTTGTAATACTCGACAGGGAAGCCGTCTGGCCCAGGAGTCTTGTTATTTTGTAAAGAGTTAATGGCTTTGAATACCTCCATTTCTGATATATCTGCATCTAGCAGATCTCTGTCCTCATCTTGTAATTTGGGAAGGGTTATTCCATCCATGAACCTTTTTGCTCCAATGTTATCAGCGTCCTGCTCAGTTTTATATAAATTTTCATAAAATTGTTTGAATTCTGCATTAATGGATGGTGAATTATCAAGGAGTCTGCCATCCTCTGTTAATATTGAGTGTATAAATTTATCAGATGTTTCCTTTTTAATTTGCCATGCCAGGAGTTTACTTGTTTTATTTCCAAATTCATAATAGTGATATCTAGTTCTGGCCATAGCAGCTTCCTCTTTGCTGGTACATAGATTATTATACTCCAACCTTGTTTTTTTTAATGTGTTAAGGTGTTCTTCCTTTTTGGTGGCAATATATTCCTGTTCCTGCTTTCTAATATCTCTTTCCAAGTTGGTTAGTCTCTCTCTAATTTGTTTTACTTTATGGGCACTGTATGATAAAATTTGGCCTCTCATGTAGGCTTTAAGAGCTTCCCAAATATTGGCATGCGAGGAGGAATTTGAATTGGCATCTAGAAATATTTCAATTTTAGTAGTCATATATGAAATGAACTCAGGATCTTTCAACATGTAATTTTTAAATCTCCACCTGCGGGTTGTGGGTTGCGGAGTGTCAACCAACCATGAGAGTTTTATGGGATTATGATCTGAGAAGGTAGCTGGTAAATAGGAGCATTCTATAACTGTAGCTATCATACCTTGTGACATCAAGAACATGTCAATTCTAGAGTGTGTATTGTGGGTAGGTGAAAAGAAAGAGAAATCCTTCTGGTTTGGATTACGATTTCGCCATACGTCAATTATGCCTATGTCTTTCATTCCTTGGTTTAGTGCTGTTGCTGCCTTTGATAGTGAAGATGTTTTGGGTAATGATCGATCCAAAAGAGGATTTAAAACCAGATTGAAATCTCCTCCCACAACACATTGACCCCCAATTGTAGCCAGTTTCATAATCAGATTGTTAAAGAACAACGGGTCGTCATAGTTGGGCCCATATATATTCACTAAGGACATCTTGTTCCTATTTATTTCACAATCTACAAGTAAAAATCTGCCGTTTTGATCCTTTTCAACCGAATTTAATTTAAAGTTCAGGTGTTTATTAATGAGCAAAGCAACACCTCTTGCTTTTGAGGAGAAAGAGGAATAGAAAACATTACCCACCCAGTCTCTGCACAGTTTTAAATGTTCAGAGTCAGTGAGATGGCTCTCTTGAATAAAAGCAATGTCCACCTTTTGCCTCTTTAAATATGTCAACATTTTCTTCCTTTTAATTGGTGAGTTGATCCCTCTTATATTCCAAGATATGCATGTTAGTTTACCCATAATATAAATTTTTCATGTAGATGTCTCAGAAGGATAATTATCATTCTAACCAGTTCTAAGGATGGAATCTGAACCTGAGAGTGATCTAGATTACGTGAGTAAGCAGAAATTTGAGTTTTAGTGAGAAACCATACAAACCCCCAAAACATTAAAGTAAAAACCCGCCTAATAAAACCCTTGTAACAAAAACACATTAGGTAGGTAACGTTAACTCTCTTAAGCAACAGGTGTGGCTCATTAAAAAAATAAAAAATAAAATAAAAAATAAAAAACTGGCCACTCATAACAGTTTGTATATAGGCTCGTTTGCATTTTTACAGTATGAGAAATAAGGTAGAAATATGCAAGTTATAGAGAAAATTAAAAGTATGATCTGATTCTACCATTCTGATACAAACCATAACATCACGTAAATTAGCCTGCACGTGGTTTACAATCAGTCAAAGTCCAAGTTACTTTAAATATTTGAAGACAACCGGATTCGATTATCATATCGTAGCTTGAATCACAACATTTCTCATCAGTCTATAAGGATGGACTGTGTACTGCTGTCACTTTGAATAGCTGTATTACTCACTTGGAAGGGCTTTCAAAAAGCATTGGACTTCTGCTGGAGTGGAGAAAAACTTAATTGTGTCAAGATGCTTGATGCGAAGCTGAGCTGGGAAGATCAGCGCGTATTCCACTCCCTTCTCTCGCAATGTCCTCTTCACGTCACGGAACTCATCTCTTCTACGCTGCAGGTCTGCGCTGTAATCTGGGTAGAATGATATCCTTTTGTTCTCGTATGTCAAGTCTCCTTTACTTCTGGCCAGTCGAAGGGTTTTTTCTTTGTCTCTGAAGTTTAAGAATTTGGCGATGATGGGCCGCGGTCTGTCAGACTTCTTCCCGATTCGATGTGCTCTTTCCAGAGTGACATGTGAGGTAAAGTTATCCTTCCCCAAAATTTCCGGTATAAACTTTTCCAAAAATCCCACAGTATCACGACCCTCTGCTTGTTCCGGAACATTTATGATCCTAATATTAGACCTCCTGCTGCGGTTTTCCAAGTCGTCAGTTTTGGTTTTGAGATGCGTTATCAGTTTCTCCATTTCGCCAACACGGTCGCGCGTATCTTTGATATTGTCTTCATTTGTACTCACTCGCGTCTGTATCTCCTCGACCTGTTCCGCCAGCGTAGAGAGTGAAGACTCGATTTTCGTCAGTGTCGTTTGTATGTCGGCTGTTTTCTTGTCAATATGCTTTGTGAGATCGTCTTTAGTTTCTTGAATGGCAGCGAGAAGTTTGCTGAAAGATGTTTCTTCTTCCCCGTCCGCCATGTTTCCTGTGATTACCGCGTGCGAGGGCCGTGAAGTTTGAGTTGTGGTTTTCTTTTGCTTTTTATGTCGAAAATTGTAGCTTGCCATACAAAAGTGATCTTAATGGCTTTGCCTCTCGCAAACAAATTAAATTGATGAATGGTTAAATCAAATTAAAGGCAGATGCTAGGTACCACTACCGGGAGCTCACGAATACACGTCTGCACTCAACCGCTGCATCCGGAAAACCCCCTTGTAAACCTTCTTTGACAGAGCAAAGGAAATCCACAATATTACTAGCACTTTATGCTAATACTTCCCTGTTTGTACAGAGGTTCAAACTTTCATCTCTAAAGTACATTTTTAGAGGGTAACACCACAAAACAACAACAAACAAACAACACAAACTATTAGCATGTTACGCTAATCTTCCCTGAAAGAAAATGGAAAGGATCTTTCACCTTCCTAAACTTTTAGAGGATAAGACCACAATAACTAGCACAAAAATGCTAATCCTTCTCTGTGAACAGAGGTTATCACCAAATATTAACACGTAATGTTAATCTTCCCTAAGTTTAGAGGATATCTTCTCTAGCAACGTAGAGGCACTATTCCGTTACACAAAACTTCCCTGACTCATTCAGAGGATATCTTACAACTTCCCTGACTTATTCAGAGGATCCCAAAATATTAACATTTAATGTCAATCTTCCCTGCCTGACAACAGAGGATATCTATCATCTTTAAAAGACAACTTTTAAAGGATAAACTTTAGTTAATCAAACACTACAGCTGCCTGAAAACTCTTTCTCTGACGGCGCAGAGGCACAACTTTGGTACTGGTCTGGTTCTTTGAATAGAGTGAAACTCACCGAATCGTTGCTTGTATGAAAAGATTCAGTCTGGAACTCAGTCAGAAAAGTTCTTTTTGTTCTTGTTCTGGAACTCAGTTCACTTTGTTGATCTTGTTCTGGAACTCAGGTAAGATTTCTCTGTTGAAATCTTTTGTTGCAGTTCTTGATTCAGGTAAGATTTCTCTATCCGGGTCACGGCACCATCTGTAGTGAAGTTTTTCTTCTTCCACGCAACAGACCAGGAGACTCTTGAGGTATCTTACACGCAGAAGTTCTTTATTGCGTAGCTGTAGTCATCTCAAAGATAGTCTAAGATAGTCTAACTAAGGGAAAACATTCCCTTACAATTTATACATTTAGAGGGGAGGAGTTTACATTGAGGGGGGGAGAAACTGAAACAAAAGTAAATGTATATGATTCAACAGACACCTCAGTTCATCAGCATAGCAGTTTTCTGTGCCTTGAGATGCTAATCTGGAGGAGTTACATTGAGGAGGAGTCTCTTGAAACAAAGCAAATGTAAATGATTCAGCAGATTACCAGAGACGCTAATCTAATCAGTCTGACCAGCGTGGTCACACTTTTACCATTACAAAAGCAAAGCTGAATCTTGAACTTAATAGCCAGGAAGCGCATAAAGACAAAAGCTAATGTGTGACACCTGGAATGCTTGGCTTAATCTTATTGGCCTCAAAATGGTAAACACTGTATACATTTTTCAGTTCAAAATACTGTTAAACCTTAATGAAACATTGAATAAATTTGTATTTCTTCAATACAATGGACTTATTGTGTACATACATGCTTTTACATTGTACTTATATTTTAAAAATACCAGCATGTAATTACAGCTATAAATACTTTATGTAATTACATCTGTAATTACACAGCTGGCCCATCCCTCACACCTTAACCTACTCTTAAACCAACCCATACCACCACACCTGTCCCTAACCTTACCAGTATCACACCTCAATAGCAGCAAAAGTGTTTTAAAATACAACAGGGACACAATAATACATTGTACTTATTGTTCAATGTACTTAAAGCCACTTAATATAAAGTGGGACCAACATCACTTCTTTGTTCCCAATCTTTAAAATTAATCGATGAACATTGCTCAATCTCATCATTTTGTTCCTTCACTAAGCGAGTTTAACTTGTGACCAATGATACCATCTATCTGTTCCTACACCCTTCCCTTTAAGGCAAACACTTGTATCTGTTGTTAAAGTGTATGTCTTGCTTTGCTCTAATGTTATCCATCTTCAAAATATCAGTTCTAAAAATTGTTCTAGAAGTTTTCATCCTCCAGGAAAATCACTCTCAGCAAGGGCTTTAAGCAATTATCCCCCACACACTTTTTTTTTTCATGTTCCATGGTCTTTTGCCCTAGGCAAATTAAAGTCTACAAAAGGGGAGTTACCTTCCAAACCTTATTCCTTTGCAGAGAAAACGTGTCAGTCTGCTCTTCTGCACACACTCACTCTCTCTATCTTTGATTGTGTAAAGTGATGGGATTGATTATATGGTTGTGGCTGGTGAGATTCATAGTTGAGATGGACAGGGTTTGTGATGCAGGCCTGACATGTAGTATGCAGAACAGATTTGTTTCAGAGAGCTTGTATAGAGAGGGAGATGTAATAATAGGTGGTCTGTTTCCAGTTCATGTTGAATCACCAGAGCCTGATCATGCTTTTACTGAAATACAGCATGGTGCTCGCTGCCAGGGGTGAGTATAATGTGAGTGTTTAAATGAACTAAAAGGCAATGTTGTAGAGCAACTGTTAACCATTTTTTCTAGCTATAATTCACCTATAATAAATTGTTAAAAGTAAAATATTTCCAACACAACAATTTCTGTTTTTTATTTTTTTTATTTTCTTTTATGAATTCATGTATATTTTTGTGATATCTAATGCAGTATAGTTGATTCAATTTTATTTTGAAAACCAGTTCATTTATAGGCCAGTTACAAATTGGGTTGCTTGCCAAAACATGTTTAGTGTATATTTTAACATAATGTTAAGAATATCTCCTTCATCATATATTAACAAACTGTGAGATTTATTCAGTTCCTCCTTGAATGCAATATAACACTTTTTTTTTTTTTAAATTCCTCCCTCAGTGTTGACCTTCGTTCATACCGCTGGCTCAAAGCTATGATCTTCACCGTGGAGGAGATTAATCGAGACCCCTTTCTGCTACCAAACATTACTTTGGGATACCTGGTAGCCGATACATGCCTAGCTGAGAGCACAACACTGAGTGCTGCTTTAGCTCTGGTAACAGGGCAGGAGGAGAGAGTGTCGAGTGCTGAGTGCAACGGACATCCAATGGTGCCTGTCATTGTCGGTGATGCTCGTTCCTCTGCCTCAATAGTGGTGGCTGACACGCTGGGAGCGTTTGATATCCCAATGGTATAATAAAATGTTCTAAATTTTACTGCTGAGATTTTGCAGAATTTTTTTATTATATTAGAAATTCATACATTTTAGTAAAATGATGCCCTTTCCTCCCAACTCTTGTCCTGTGTTTTTTTCTGTTAAGGTGAGTTATTTTGCATCCTGTGCTTGTCTCAGTGACAGTCACAGATTTCACTCTTTCCTGCGCACTGTTCCTAGCGATGCCTTCCAGGCCAAGGCCATGGCCCGTCTGCTACGCCTGCTGGACTGGACCTGGGTAGGGGTGGTCGCAGGGGAGGATGAATATGGAAAAAGTGGTTTGCAACTGCTCTTGAAAGAGCTTGAAGGTACAGGCATATGTGTGGACTATGTGGAAATTATTCCTAAATCCCATTCCCAGAGTAGGATCAGGCGGACTGTGGAGAGGATCCAGAGTTCCACAGCTCGTGTGGTGGTGACATTTGCCATCGGCCCAGACCTTGAAGTTGTGTTCAAAGAAGTGGTGGTGCAGAATGTGACAAATAGGCAGTGGATAGCCACAGAGGCCTGGAGCACCTCCATTCAGTACTCTGACCCAGCAAGCATTCCTTTTCTAGCCGGTACCATTGGCTTTGCCCTGCGCCGAGCTGATATTTGGGGTCTTGGTGCTTATCTTGCCCAGCTGAGCCCTGTGAAGCAACCAAATGAACCATTTGTAAAAGATGTATGGGAAGAAATATTTGGTTGCTCGCTGGCACAGGACTGGCAGCCTTCATTTAAAAGACCAAAGTGCACAGGCTCAGAGAATGTGGAGAAACATGGTCACATCTACACAGATGTTTCACAGCTGAGAGTCACATACAATGTGTATAAGGCTGTGTATGCTATTGCCAATGCTATTCACAACATGATGGCCTGTCAGCCTGGTAGAGGGCCGTTCAAAGATGGAGAATGTCCTGATATAACTCAAATAAAGCCCAGACAGGTACAGACAAAAGACAAAAAATTAAATCATCAGTAAATCATTTTAAATGATTTGTTATAGATAGGCTATTTATTTAATAATTAATTAATTAATAATTTAAATTACTGTACATTTTCCTTTCACAGCTTCTGTACTACTTAAATGTAGTAAACTTTACAACACCAGTGGGTGAGCTGTTTTATTTTGAAGATAATGGCGAGCCATCTGCCTCTTATGACATTATGAACTGGTATGTAGATGAAAGTGGTGCAGTGGATTTCGTCCAGGTTGGACAGTTTGATGCTGCCAAAGGACCAGGCCAGGAGCTGAACATAAACCTTGAGAAAGTGGTTTGGGGTGGGGGCTGGGCGGACCAGGTAAGAGTCCTGTGACCTTGGTTCTTTCTTTTTTTCTCAAATACAGTGGGCATGCCCCAAAAAAGTATTTGCACACCTAAGTCATACTGTATAAATAATATATTGTCAAGTGACAATTATTTAATTACACAATCAGATTCTCAAGCAGTAAAAGACAGTTGTTGAAAAATATGAAACAATAGACAAAATATTCAAAATTATGACAAAAAATATTTATTATATTTTATTTATGTATTAATTGAGAATATGTTTAGAATTTTGGTTTGATATGCTGTTACCTATGCAAATAAAGTTTGTGGCTTAGTAGATGCAAATAGAGCAAAGAAAGAGTCTCAATGCATGTTGGCTGTGTTTATAAATATTTTAGATTTATTTATTTATTTATTTATTTTGTGTGAAATGTAAGAAGACGACTGTTGCTTTGTTATTATTGTTTTGTTTTTCATGAAGGGTCTGCATGACTCTTTTGCAATCTTGAGAAAAAAGGGTAAACAAATCAGCACTTAATAAACAAAAGAACAGATTTAATGGCAGGCATCTCCTCCTAAATTAAAACAATTAATCTGTTTGTGGTATTTCTTGAGTGTTGGTATTATGTATGAGGTGTACATGCTTATTATCATGAGCCAAGACCCTAATTACTTAGTTTTTGTCTACCCAGTATTCTTTATGTAAGGGACATAGTCAATATGACATAGTCAAATTCTTCAATGGGCAGACCTCTGGTGTGAAATTAGAGATATGCTATGGGAATGAGTCTATGATTTTGTATCTGTATTGCATATGTGTGATCTTTCCGCTGTTCTTTATGTGCTTGTTGTGCTGATGTGACAGAAATAGTATTGGTAGAGGGCTGCTTTTAAGTCTGATTAAGTTTCTTCCTCCATCATTCAGGTTCCTGTGTCAGTGTGCAGTGTGAGCTGTCCTCCGGGCACTAGAAAGGCTGTACAAAAAGGAAAACCCATCTGCTGTTTTGACTGCCTCTCTTGTGCAGCAGGGGAAATCAGCAATGAGACAGGTATTATTAACATATGTGATGCGATCTGGGAAAACCCACCACATTGTGAAATATGACATATTACAGGTTTTGAGACCATATTAAAGCTGGGTTCAAGCCCTTTCAAAATCTGTTTTTATTTCTTTTATCGTTTGTCTGTAACAAAAGTTATGGTTATCTGAAGTCGGCTGATCGCTATGATTTTCAGAAATTGAATTTTGAGAAAAACAGGTTTAATTAACGGTCATGTGCTAGCGGGACGACTGCCGCTCCCTTTTTATTACCTTTTTTTCATATCACATATTTCAGTAATCATCATAGATTAGGTGTGATTCGAAAGCTTACAAACTCTAAATTCAACCTGTGAAAACCGTTTTGAAATTGGTCGATTGAGAGGAGAGCAAGGTTTTTTAAAAGAGCAGCTTCAAACTCTGTTGTTCTCTTGTGCTCCGCATCACACCACATGATAACACGCTGGATAAAAATAAATAAATACAACCTTGCGGGCTGTTGTAGTTTACCCATGACTGGACTTTATTCTGTTCAGTTGTTTATTTTTGATAGGTGAACTGTCTTTGTAGTGTTAAGAGAAGGACAACCAAACGGGAGATATTGTTTTTTGTCCCTCCGCTCCGCCTGCATGTTCTTAAAGAGAAACACAGTTTTTTCAGCTACCCATTATAAATTAGTATTTTTCAGCACTAAACTTGTGAATTTTCCCAAGATATATTCAGACATGATAAACAAGTTGTTATAGAATAATAATTTAATAAAAACCCAATTTTGACAAAAAAACTGACATTCAATCTATATTTAGACCTTACTGAAAACGTACCAATGCGACATCCTTACGGGTTTGCCCAGATCGCATCACATATGTAAAAACATTCAGTTTCTAAATAATGGCAAGATTGCAGTTATGGGTCAAGATTCACCAGTTGAGAAATGCTGGTCTATTAAATGTAAGGTTACATTTCTTCATCTGTAGCATAATGTTCCATAGACTCTACAGCGTGTACAAGATGTCCTGAGCGGTTCTGG
The DNA here is from genome assembly GCF_988280905.1 of Pimephales promelas. NCBI lineage: Eukaryota > Metazoa > Chordata > Actinopteri > Cypriniformes > Leuciscidae > Pimephales > Pimephales promelas. The sequence continues at coordinate 15,633,785 of NC_142778.1, read as the reverse complement.
TCAAACAATGAAAGAACAAGGTGCATCCCAAAGGTTGTGGAGTTTCTGTCCTTGCAAGATACCATGGGAATTGTCCTGACAGTCTTATCTGTGACTGGGGCAACACTGACCACAACTGTTCTGGCTGCCTTTTTCCGTCATCGTTACACACCCCTTGTGCGGGCCAACAATTCTGAGCTGAGCTTCCTGTTATTGGTGTCGCTCACCTTCTGCTTCCTGTGCGCCCTAGTTTTCATTGGTCGGCCTGCGCCATGGAACTGCATGCTACGGCACACCCTTTTTGGAGTGAGCTTTGTGATCTGCATCGCCTGTGTCCTTAGTAAGACTGTGGTGGTGCTGGTGGCTTTTCGAGCCACTCTGCCTGGATCTAACCTGATGCAGTACTTTGGGCCCATCCAGCAGAGGGCAGGCATCTTCCTTTGCACACTGGTTCAGGCTGTCATATGTCTGCTGTGGCTTCTGCTAGCCCCCCCTCTACCCACAGAGAGTGCAGGTGAGCTTGGCGCTCGAGTGATCCTGCAGTGCACAGTAGGGTCTGTTGTGGGGTTTGTACTGGTGCTGGGCTACATCGGTCTGTTAGCAGTGGTCTGCTTCCTGCTGGCCTTCTTTGCTCGAAAGCTCCCAGACAATTTCAATGAGGCTAAATTCATCACTTTCAGCATGCTGATCTTCTGTACTGTATGGATTGCATTTGTGCCGGCGTATATCAGCTCACCGGGGAAATACACTGTAGCTGTGGAGATTTTCGCCATTTTAGCTTCCAGTTATGGCCTGTTGTTGTGTATATTCACCCCAAAATGTTATATCATTCTGCTTAAACCTGAGAAAAATAGTAAAAAGAACATGATGGCAAGATAAGTTTTACAAATGAAAGACTTTTGTGAGAAGGCAACATTTATTATCACAATAACAAAAAAAAACAACAACATCAAACCATTCTACTCTAAATGTTATTAGTGTTTGGCTTGTATATTTGTATATGTGTATTTTTAATGTATTGTGTCTCAGTAAACAATATGATTTAAATAAACAGGAAAAACTACTTTCAAAGTTTAATCTCTGGATTTTCTTCACCACCACAATGTAGAATTAAGAGAAAATAATTAGCAGTATACAAGATTGCATGGGCTCATAATCCTTGCAAGTCAGCCCCAATTTTGGCAAGTGATGCATTCATAACATACCCAACATAAAAAGGTTTCTGCTCATAAGTCATTCTGAATAGATACTGAACACACATATTTAGAAAGCCAACTCTGGAGAGTTTCCAGTTCAACACTCAAAATTAATCAGACTTTTATCAAGTTGGCTTGTGAGAGCCAACTTACTGAAATCCTATTTAAACTTATTATTAAGTTGGCTTATGAGAGTGAGGATACGTGTATTCGGTACATGTATTCGTATTTGTTACGGAGCAGGCTCCCGCATCGCCTCCTCTTCGCCAGCAGAGGGAGCCGTCTCCAGAATACTAATTCTCTTTAGAACTACGTTTACCATAATGCTTCATTCCTGGGACTGATTACACACACACCTGCACCTCATCAGACTCTCTATATAAGCCACACTCAAATACGGACTCAGTGCGAAGTATTGCATTGCCATGGCCTGTAATGACTGAGCGGATTTCCCTGATCTGCCTGTTCTGTGTATTGACCTTGGATTGTTTTATCACCTCTGCCTGTTTGCTACCTGTCTTGATTCGGATTGTCTTGGATTATCGTTGTTTGCTGCCTGCCCTGATCTACTGCCTGTTCACTGACTACTCTCTGTGCCTGCTCTCTGAAAACCCTGTTTTGCTGTTCTCTGACCCTTGCCTGTTTGACCAATCTCTAATAAAGCTGCACATGGATTCCACTCCGACTAGCGTCTCATTACAGAATACTTCACCTTCAACGAATCCAGCAGCTGTACTACAAATCTCTTCTGAACTCACATCTCAAACTTCCCGTCTGGACCTCCACCACCAACAACTCAGTCACCTGACTTCACTCACGGAGAAACTGGTTCAAGGTTTGAATGAATTACAATCAGCCATAGCGAATCCACCTGTTACACCTGCCAGCACTCCGGTGATAAACCCTCCAGCAAGCCCCGCTTCATCAGTAGCTCCGGAGAAGTTTGACGGTAATCCGATGAAATGAAAGGGTTTTCTTCTTCAGTGCACTCTCTTTGTGGAGAAACAACCATTATTATACAGCACCGACGCAAGCCGGGTTGCGTTTGTTTGTTCATTTCTAACGGGGCGAGCACTGGAATGGGCAACTGCTGTCTGGAGTCCATCTGGATCATCTTCCGCTTCATTCAGTGAGTTCATTCAACAATTCCGTCATGTTTTTGAACATTCGTCTGACGCCGGGGAACAACTACTATCTCTCACTCAGGGGAAACGAACAGCAGCCGATTTTGCATTGACCTTCTGCACTCTTGCAGCACAAACTGACTGGGTCGAGAGCATGTTGAAAACTCTTTTCCGCAAGGGTCTTACCATCGAACTACAATCCGAACTGGCTTGTCGAGATGAGGGGAAGACTTTATCTGAATCTATCGATCTGGCCATCCAAGTTGATACCCTTATTCGTTCTCGACGATCAGCTCGGCCGTTACAGCGATTTCAACATGAAATACCCACCGAACATGTACCCATGCAGATCGGATTTTCCCACATCACTGCTGAGGAGAGAGAACGTCGGAGACAACACGGTTTGTGCATGTATTGCGGGCAGCCGGGGCACATAAAATTCACATGCCCAACCCGACCTTCTGCCAGTTCACGTTCGGTGAGTCCTAGGGATGGCTCGATACCACAATTTTGGCTTCGGTACGATACCAGAATCGAATACCTCGGTATCTATACTAAATCGATACCACAGGTGACAAATAACCAGCCTCAAAATTTGAGCGAATTGAAACAATTTTATTAATAAAACACTCCTTGAAACTCTGTCTGCTCTCTGCAGTACCAAATGTGCAAACAAAAAGTATAAAAATTTAAAAAATAAATAAATAAAAAAAATAAACCTACAGTCATGGAACATACAGTAAGTTCACTTTTGATTTTGGAAAAAAATAAAATAGGCTAATATCTTCATATCTTGTCAGACTAGAGAAATTGAAAATGTGACTACAACAACAAAAAAACTACAGGGAACATAGGTTAAATTGGTTTTCTGGAAAAATCTCACATCTTTTCAGTCTTTATTTTTTTGACAGCTCCTTTGACAGCTGCAGATTTTTGGACAGGAAAACGTCTCGGTTACGGATGTAACCCTCGTTCCCTGAGTAGGGAACGGAGACGTTACGTCAGAAGTGACGGAGATTGGGGGTTTCGCATAGAAAGCCAATCCTCTTCGAGTATTTAATCACGAGCCAATGGCATGAAATGCCTTGGGGCTGCGGAAATTTTCATAGCGTACTCCGCCCTACTCCGTGAGTATAAAAGGAGGAAGTGAACGCAACCGCAGTATGTCTTCGCTGAGGAGCCAAGACTGAACTCAGGCGTCTACCCAGCGGTACAGCAGACGTGGCAGGGAGACGTAACGTCTCTGTTCCCTACTCAGGGAACGAGGGTTACATCCGTAACCGAGACGTTCCTTTTCGTAGTCACTTCGAGTTACGTCAGAAGTGACGGAGATTGGGGGTCAATGCCATCACGCCATCTTACAGCTGTCAAGTCAAGTCAAGTCACATTTATTTATATAGCGCTTTTCACAATACAGATTGTATCAAAGCAGCTTCACAGTGATAACATGAAAGTAGTACAACACAGATCAATAATATTGCTAAACACTAAATAACCCCAACTGAGCAAGCCCAAAGCAAGCCAAAAGCAAGACGACAGTGGCAAGGAACCAAACTCCATCAGATTGGATGGAGAAAAAACCTTGGGAGAACCCAGGCTCAGTCGGGGGCCAGTTCTCCTCTGGCTTACATTTATATTGTTTATATATAAACAATAAATATAAATATTGTTTATGCATAAAACGGCGCCATAACATATCGCAGGCGTTGAGTTGTCTCCTCACAGGCGTTGGTCCTCTCATCGCAGGCGTTGGGGCATCCGAATCCCCGTGAGAGGCTGGAGACAAAACTGGACCTGACGAACGCAATTTTTCTCGGGACAAGGGTCCCGAGATAACAGCAGAAAGGCAGATGGGAAATAATTAGCATAGCTGATGTTCATAATGATTTCCATTATACGGGAGTCGGTGTTAGAAAACCACTATCTCACAAACTCTCCGTAACCCAACCATACGCGCCGACCCGTTTGACTACGGCTGTCGAGCCCCACTGTCGCGGAAATGCGTTTCAGTGGCAAACGGTTCCGTATGGCATAACAGAGGACTAAAAAGTAAGCATTATGTGAATGCTTGACTAAAGAGATGCGTCTTTAATCTAGTTTTAAACTGTGTCAGCGAGTCAGAGCCTCGGACCGTATCGGGAAGGCTATTCCAGAGTTTTGGAGCTAAATGCGAGAACGCCCTCCCTCCTTTAGTGGACTTTGATATCCTAGGAATGGCCAGAAGCCTTGAATTTAGTGATCTTAAGAAACGCGGTGGATTGTAGGGCGAAAGAAGGTCCGTTAAGTACTTTGTACATAGGTGCTAAACCATTTAGGGCTTTATAGGTTAGTAGCTGTATTTTGTAATTGATGCGGAACTTAATAGGTAACCAGTGTAGAGATGATAAAATCGGTGTTATATGATCATATTTTCTTGACCTAGTAAGAACTCTAGCAGCTGCATTTTGTACTAACTGTAGCTTGTTTATTGAGGATGCAGGACAACCGGCTAGTAAAGCATTACAGTAATCTAGTCTCAAGGTCATGAATGCGTGAACTAATTTTTATGCATCAGAGATAGATAGCATGTTACGTAGCTTAGCAATGTTTCTAAGGTGGAAAAAGGCTGTTCTTGTAACATATGAAATATGATTTTCAAAAGACAAGTTGCGGTCTAGTATAACACCCAGGTCTTTTACTGTAGTGGATAAAGTAACAGGACATCCGTCTATATTAAAGTTGTATTGCGAGAGGTTTTGAGAGTAGTTTTTTGGACCAATAAGTAATACCTCTGAATTTATCTGAATTTAATAGCAGGAAATTACACGTCATCCAGCATTTTATATCTTTGAGACACTCTGTCATTTTAGATGAGTTAGTGTTTTCATCTGGTCGTGATGAAATATATAATTGAGTGTCGTCCGCGTAACAGTGGAAATTAATTCCATGTTTTCTTATAATATTACCAAGTGGCAGCATATATATTGAGAATAGCAGTGGGCCTAAACCCGATCCTTGCGGTACTCCATAGTCTACTGACGTTATCTTAGATTTTTTCCCATTTAAACAGACAAAATGATAACGGTCCGATAAGTACGATCTAAACCAGCTTAATGCCTGTCCCTGAACACCAGTGTAGTTTTGTAGTCGATCCAAGAGTATTTTATGATCTATAGTGTCGAACGCAGCGCTAAGATCAAGTAGGACTAGTATTGAGATACGGCCTTGGTCAGAAGCTAAAAGTAAATAATTTGTAATTTTAACTAGCGCAGTTTCTGTACTATGATGCGGTCTGAATCCTGACTGGAATTTTTCATAGATATAATTTTCTTGCAAAAAAGAGCACAATTGAGCGGACAAAACTTTTTCTAGTATTTTGGACATAAATGGAAGATTTGAAATGGTCTGTAATTTGCCAAGTTATTTGTATCTAATTGCGGTTTCTTAATGAGAGGTTTTATTACTGCCAGCTTGAATATTTTTGGAACATGACCTAAAGATAAAGACGAGTTAATAATATTGAGGAGAGGCTCTTCCACTACAGGTAATAGTTCTTTCAGTAGTTTAGTGGGTATTGGATCTAATAAACAAGTTGTTGGTTTAGAAGCAATGATAAGTTTATTTAGCTCCTCCTGTCCTATCGTTGTAACGCGGTGTAGTTGTTCTAGAGGGGCCATAATTGAAGCTGAATCATAAGACACCATAGAGGATTGTACATTTATAATTGTGTTTCGGATGCTTTCTATTTTCTCATTGAAGTAATTCATAAAATCATTACTACTAAACTGTAACGGTATATTTTGCTCTGGTGATGTCTGTTTATTTGTTAGTCTAGCCACGGTGTTAAATAAAAACCTTGGATTATTTTGGTTATTTTCGATTAGTTTGCGGAGATGCTCAGCCCTGGCTGTTTTTAGTGTCTTTTTATAACGTGACATACTGTCTTTCCACGCGATTCTAAAGACCTCTAAATTAGTTTGTTTCCATTTAGGCCTACGCTCTAAGTTGCGAGTTTCTCTCTTGATAGCATGCGTAGCACTGTTGTACCATGGTGCTTTAGTTTTCTCTCTAACCTTTTTTAATCTAATTGGTGCAACAATATCTAATGTACTAGTAAAAATGGTGCTTAAACTGCTAGTCATTTCCTCTAATTCATCTGTTTGTTTGGGTTCACTTAGCAGCTTCGATAGATCAGGTAAGCTATTTGAGAATACATCTATAGTGGTTGGAAGGATTGTTCTGCCTGGTCTATAACGTGGCGCAACATGACATATTTCAGCAGTACGTATTATGCAAGTCACCATGTAATGATCAGTGACATCATTGCTTTGCGGTATAATATCAATATCAGTTGGATCGGTTCCATATGATATAATATAATATAGCTGTCTTCCAGTGCCCTGCGAAAGTCTAGACCCCTGAAACCAGGTATCACCAGGAGATCCTACTTTGACACAGGAATACCAAGGTACACTGGGAAACATATCCCGGGAGGGACATGCTACCAGATGCCTACCGTAGGGAGGACTTACGAATACACATATGGCCGCATAGGGACGCATATGGAGATCACTGGAGCACCAACCGCAGGTGGTTACTAGAATTTAACTCCAGGGGTGGCAGATGGCTTGCCAAGGGAAGACACATGCTCAGAGAGGCTTACAGTGGAAATACACATGAGACAGTTACCATAGGGAACCGTGCACATGGAGGCACCTAGCCGGCATCCAGAGCAACAGCAGTGGTGCCCGCATCATGGGTGCTGGAGGACTCAAGGCTTCAACGGAAGACTACTGAGGAATATCGCACTTATCCAGTCCGAGGAGTGGAATGGCGAACGAGCGAAGACACCTAAGCGGGTCCAGTACTGGCGGAAGCGAGTACGTGAGAGGACACCGGTTCGACTCGAAGATTATAGAATCTCGCGAAGGTGTTTGGTGTCGCCCAGCCTGCAGCTCTGCAAATGTCTGTTAGCGAGACGCCATGCGCTAGAGCCCAAGAGGAGGCCACACTCCGAGTGGAATGGGCCGTCACACCAAGGCGACCTTGCTGCTGGTAAGACAAAGCAATGGCATCCACTATCCAGTGAGACAGCCGTTGCTTTGAGAGAGCCCTTCCCTTCTGGCTCCCCCCAAGACAGACAAAGAGCTGGTCTGAGGTCCTAAAACACCGCGTTCTGTCGACGTAGGTGCGGAGTGCACGTACTGGACAGTAGGGCTGAACGATTAATTGCATTTGCGATAAAATCGCGATATGATGAAACGCGATTTTGTAATCGCAAGAGCTGCGATTACACTGGTCACTTGACACGCGAGAGAAAAGCAGTCTGCAAGATAAAGCATCAACTTGCCACGCTATGCGGTCTGGCGTCCAGAAAAGAACAGTTTATTGTGTTATTTATTCTCTCCTCTCCTCAACAATCCTGGATCGATTCAGAGAATTTCAGAATCGTGTATGAGCTTAGTTTTTAAACACAGATGCGTGATGACTCTGCGCGTGCTTTAGAAACGAACCGTGTTCTGAATCTGCTTGCTTCTATTTTCTCGCTCTCTCTCTTCCTCACTCACTCACACACACGACACCGCTCGAACCTTCCAAAACATAGTAACGTTATTTTATAAAGGTCGGGGTTGAACCAAATTACAAGGACATTCGCGGGCTTCATTGAACAGGTTTTGCCGCTTTGCTTGATGTTATAACGTTACACTTGCAGTGCGCGTTCTCTCCCGCGGGTATTTTCTTTACAAATGCTTCACAGAGGCATTATTTGTGTATTTTGGAATGCAGTTGGCTTATATTAACACCATGAAAATCACTGAGAAGGCTGCTTTCATTTTAAAATACTAACGCATGCTTTGTGAAGAGCGCTCGTGCATGCGGCTGTGAGCGACTCATTGGTAAATGTACTTGCATGTCAAAATGCTTTTATGACGCAAAATTGATGTAAACACGGTCAGTTATATCTTAAACCAACAGGACAAACCACATTTACAATTTCAAAAGAGATATATGCATTAGTGTGAATGCAGCTTATCGTATCTAAACTGAGGGAAAATCACTCCAGCTCTTGAATGAAAAACATTCAGACAGCCTACTTTTAAATACTGAGACCACTCTTTGTTTATTGCTTGTATTAATGTTTTTTTTTGTTTCTCTTTATTTTCTAGCTTTTATATTTTTAAGCTATATTATTTTATATAGCCTATTTAAAATTCTTAACATGTAATTGGTTTAATTAAATGTTTTTTTATATTTATTTTTTAAAGTATGTGTTTTTACACATGTAATTAAATACATATTTTAAGAGTTATTAAGATTAATTAATAAGAAAAAAAGTAGATCGGATCATGAGCTATCTAAAGATTCCCATCCCTACTGTACAATGATTTATTGCTTGTCTTTGTTGACTAATACAGAAGGTGAATAACTTTTTTTTTTAAATCGCATATTAAATCGCAATCGCAATATTGGTTAAAAAAAAAAAAATCGCAATTAGATTATTTTCCAAAATCGTTCAGCCCTACTGGACAGAGCAGTGCCAAGGCTAGGTCTGCCTCCTCCAGGGGCAGCGCTTGCAGGTTCACCACCTGGTCCCGGAAGGGAGTGGTGGGAACCTTGGGCACGTATCCAGGCCGGGGTCTCAAGATCACGTGAGAGTAAGCCGGCCCGAACTCCAGGCACGCTTCGTCAACGGAGAATGCGTGCAGGTCCCCTACCCTCTTGATAGAGGCCAATGCAACCAGGAGTGCTGTCTTCATAGACAGAAACTTTAACTCTACCGATTGCAAAGGCTCAAAGGGAGGCCTCTGCAGAGCACTTAGAACTACTGAGAGGTCCCAAGAGGGCACGAGGTGGATTTAGCCTCCTCGCTCCCCTCAGGAACCTGATGACCAGGTTGTGCTTTCCAATGGACTTACCTTCTACTGCATCATGAGACGCGGCAATGGCCGCGACGTAAACCTTAAGGGTGGAGGGCTTCTGCTTCTGGGCGGTCGAGAACTGCTGGGCAAAGAACTCCATCCCCAGGCGAAGACGTGTCCGCTCGGCGTCCTTTGTGTCTGCCAGGTTGAGCCATAGGTGGCGCTCCTGGACCACACTAGTGGCCATCACCTGCCCAACGGAGCGAGCGGCCACTTTCGTCGCCCGGAGAGCGAGGTCAGTGGCAGCTCGTTAAAAGCCGCTGGGTCAGTCCCACCCTCGTGCATGTCTCTGAGCAGTTTGGCTTGAAAAACTTGCAAAGTGCTCATGGCATGCAAAGCGGCGGCCGCCTGTCCCGCCGCCAGAGGCGAACCAACAGTGAGTGGGGGCCCCAGGCAAAATTAATCAATGAGGCCCTTCTAAAATAGTTTTTTTGTAAATATATCTTTGTTTCCTAGAGATATAATTATACAACATACAAAAAGTAGTCAAACACATCTAACAGAACAAATTGTTTATTTTTTACAACATTAAAGTACTTATGTTTTATCAAGATACAATATCATTCTCAAGGTACAGTACATAAATCTTCATATTTATAATCTATTGTCACCTTAAAAACACTGCTTACGAGCCGGAAAATGCTGTCAGCTGCGTTTCAATAGCCCTGCAATTTGCGCAAATTGAAATTGCAAATTGAAAATACGCTCAATGGAAACACGTCAATGTCGCAAAAACTCCCGTTTATCACAAAAACGTTTTTACGCTCTCATGAGGTTTTTCAGGCAATTCAAAAAAGGATTTTTTTGCAAAACTGCAATGGAAACGGATTTTGCGCATTTACAGTCATCTGAGTGTTTTTTAGGTCCGTGTCCGCAAATAATAATAATAATAATATTAATTATCATCATTAGCCTATTATAACATTTATTAGTCTACATAGCCTATGTAGAGAAGACGCTTTTATCCGTCACATCTCATTCATAGTACAGGTTGGACAATAATAATAATAGGGCTAGATTATCACAAAGAAACACTCGATTTTGTCCAATATCCAAGAGTGCGTGCGGAGTTTGGAGCACTGGATGGCAGACAGGCACGCCGTGAACACTTTCATTTTCCCATCAACAGTGGAATCAACTTAAAATACTCTATCATTTCTGGTTATACAGAAAATAATAATACATTATTCGCAACTACTTTTATTTGCGTAATGTCACAATAACAAGAAAACGTTGTGCTTTTGTAAAATAACATAAAACAATCAGGTCCGCTTTATGATCTTCGTGAACTGGAGAACTAGACTAAAGCTTGAAATGTCCACTTTAAAAAGAGCAAATTCGAATCGTAAACTAATACCTTCTGATTATGTAATCCGTATGAAAGGTGCCGTTCTCTCTAAAGGTGTATCCGGAGATTATGTTTTTAGCTCGTTATTTTTTCAGATGCATAATAACTCTCCTATAGCCACAGCACTGCAGGAAAAATATCATAAATATCCATGTTCTAATTTGGCCTTAGAAAACCAGTAAAATCAAAAATTTTCCCCATATTAATTTGTGAATATTTTAAATGTTTTAAAGGGGGCAAAAAGTCATAAACAAATATCTGAAAATTTGTTGAGATGTTATAGCGCAGCTATGGTGTGGTCAAACTAAAATGTTGTTCAACTTTGCATTTTACAAATACAACAACCGTTCATTTTTCGTTTTGCAACGGCCGTTTGGACATAATAAGAGTTCTTTATTAAATTCTTTTTAAAAAAAAAAAGAAAAGAAACAATAATTACAGGAATAGCCTCTCTAAACTTCAAAGAAATGCCACCAAGACATCGAAGCAGAAATAAGGGAGAAACGCAGGAACTCTGTGTCTTTCCCTGCCATTAATGCTTGAATAACACACGTCTCCTTCCATTAATAATAATGTCTAGTGCGGTGCATATCTGTGAAATAGGTAAACTTACCAACGTCCGTTGCCATGATTTTTGTAATGACTTATCGCGAGAGGAAAAAAAAGACGTTTTTGTCACAAAACTTAATGGAAACACCGTCATTTCGCAATAGTTTTTATCGACATTTGGAAAATATCGTAAAAGTTTTGCACAAATCTGTAATGGAAACGTGCAACGTTATCGTTTTAAAACATCTTTACAGAAAATAAATGTAGCCTATGCTACATATATTTTCTGTAAAGATGCTTTAAAACGACATGTAATGTTACTACTGGGAAAAATATGTGAACTGAACAACGACACGATTGATCAAAAATGATTTTTTTTGTCATTAATAAGCTAAGTCAATCAATCATCATCATCTCATTCTCCATCACTTACCGCAGTCCTGTTTTCTCTTCTCCGCTTCATCTTGCTTTTTTTTCACTTCTGGCTGCCAAATGGATATGTCCTCTGCATGTTTAATACATGAATTCATGCATTTTCGGATATGATTTTCGGTTTCAGAAACGCGAGTAAGCGCTGCGGCAGTTTAAAGAAGGCATCAGAGGCGGCGAAAGCATAAGCAGCCTCGCGAGTCGCGAGAGAGGGTGCCCCACTAAGGGGGATGCCGAGGTGTTGCGGTGTCACTGCGTGTTATATAAATACGAACATTTTTGATTGTTTAAATGATCGGTCCTCGGGGGCCCCCTCAAAATGCGGGGCCCCAGGCAATTGCCTGCCCTGTTGCAGCGCCTCTGCCCGCCGCTCTATAGGAACGCGCCGCCATAGACGACGAGAACCTACAGGCTTTGGATGGGTGCTTAGGAGTCCCACGGGAGGACGCGCTCTGCGGACACAGTTGCATTGCAACAGAGCAGTCCACCGGAGGAATCCCAGCGTACCCACGGGCAGCTGCGCCGTCAAGGGGAGGAAAGTCGGGGGAGGCTGGAGCGCGCTCTCGTGGGGTCAAAGGGGCCTTCCAAGTGCGCGTCAGCTCCACATGCAACTCGGGAAAAAAAGGAATTTGGGTCGGCTGTGGCCTTGCGGCGGCAGCTTTACCCAAAAACCAATTATCCATCCGTGAGAGATCGGGGCAGGGCGGAGGGTTCCACTCTAACCCGATACTCACGGCGGCCCGAGACAGCATGGCCGTCATCTCGGGATCAGACACGGGCAACGCTGGCGCTCCCGAGGAAGGCAACGCAGCCGCATCCTCACTTCCCGAGGAATCAAGCCCGCCCTGTGATGCTGCGATCGACATCGCGTCATCCTCTGGAGCGCCGAACGAAACAGACGGTACCTGCGAAGAGGCAGACGCCTTAATCGAAGCAGCACTCGCTGGCTCTGACACTGGGGCAGGGGGTGTGGCCCGAGGATCTCTCGTCGGGTTTTTGTTCCACACCGTCAACGTCAAATCACCCTGTCCGCGAGTCGAAGAGCTTCTCGAAGAAGAAGCTGAACGAATAACGGACGCGGGGACTCTCACTTTAGTCAGATCATTGAGTCTCGATCGCAGTGTAGAGATGGTCATGTCCCCACAAAAGGAACATGAGTCATCCACGAACGCTGCTGCTGCATGCTGAATACCCAGGCAAACAGAGCAGCGATCGTGACCTTCTGGATGCGGTCGATTCATGTCGTCCTCTGATGAACACGGGCAAACCATCTTTAAAAAGACGTGCCACGTGCAGCTCTTTCAATGAGAGGAGGAAATTCACTCTTTCAGTGCTGAGGTGTCCAGGGAGAAGCGCAAAGTCTGGCAGACCACTGCTCAGATCGCAGGCGATGCAGAGTCTCGCTGGGTACCGCCGTCACACCAACACTGAAGAGGAAGCTCGTCTCGAAGAGTCTTGTCAGTGAGAATGGCTTAAGGAGTGAGTAAGTCTCTTGGCTCCGAACCGAAAACATACTGCGGTTGCGTTTACATCCTCCTTTTATACTCACGGAGTAGGGCGGAGTACGCTATGCAAATTTCCGCAGCCCCAAGGCATTTCATGCCATTGGCTCGAGATTAAATACTCGAAGAGGATTGGCTTTCTATGCGAAACCCCCAATCTACGTCACTTCTGAAGTAACTCGAAGTGACTACGAAAGGGAACTAATGTGTCAATATTGTCACTTGATAGTCTGGATCTAAGTGGGCTACAGATGAGGCCAGAGGTACTGAAAACTCTCTCAGAGGCTGAGCTAGATGCTGGAATGCAAAGGTAATATTTGGCAAACGTCGAAAGAATGGGTAGGCTTGATTCATGCCTTTTCCACCAAGAAAGTGGGTTGTCTGTGGCATTGGTCTCTTCCATAGACTTGTACATTTGGAGTTCTTTCTTTAGTCTGTCAGTTGGCATCTCTAGAGATTCCCTCCCGGCTTGACATTCATCCACCTTTCCCAACTCTTTTCTTTTTTTCTCTGATACAATAGAAGACAGAAGGCTACCCAAGTCTTTTTTTGTTTTTTTACCAGCTGTTTGTTCTTCCTGCTCTTCCTGAGTTGACTCCATCACTGATTTTGGATTAGAGAAACCATCTATGACAGTTTTTTTGCATTAGTACTTCTGTCACTTCCTTCTCCTTAGTTACAAATGTGTTCTTAAACCTAGGATCAAAGAAGGTTGCTGAATTAAGAAGAATTTGTAACTTCTCATTTCTGTATCTCATTTCCAGATCTGTCCTGATTTCTGTTTTCATGTTGCAGGTTAGCACAGAGTCTGTATCACTGTCCTGTAGATGTGAAAATATCTGCCACATCACAGGGATGACAGAAGAAAGTGTTGTCTCTCTTTCTCCACACAGGGCATCAGTAAAGGAACTTAGTGGGCCCAGGACATCTCGCACGGTCTCCAGTGTGGTGATGTCTGTGTCAGGAGGCATTAGGCACAACTTATTCCTGTTTTCTGCTAAAGCAGCACAGATCTCTTGTTGATATTCACAGACACGGTCTACCATTTCAAATGTAGAACCCCAGCGGGTAGGTTCATCGTGAACCAGCTTGTGGTCTGGGAGGTGAAGGAGCTGTTGCTCTTCTTTTAAAAGCCTTGTCATTTTGTTAGATTTAGAAAATGCACATGTAGTATTTCTGAGCCTAGACAGACACAATGCCACACGGTCCAGGCTTGTAGCCTTGTTCACTGCCAGATGTAGGTTATGGCCAAAGCAAGGAACCCAGTGGTAAGACTTCCCCTTAAATGCTTTGATGTTTGAGGATGCATTATCCGTTGTGATTCCACTTAGGCGTGTCATATCCAGTTTCCATGTTTGAGTTACTGTTTCTTCAAGGACCTCCCTGATGTTCTCTCCTGTGTGATCTGAATGCATTGCAGCACATCCAAGACACCAGGACTGCATTTCCCAAAAGTCACTAATGAACTGAATTGTAACAGCCATATATGCATCAACTGTTCGACTCGTCCAAAGGTCTGTAGTACAAGCAAAGTAAGGCTGGTTGGACAGTTGTGATTCAAGCACAGACCTTGTTTCATTGTACAAAGTGGGGATCTCTTTCTCAGTAGGGGTGTAACGGTACACAAAAATCACGGTTCGGTACGTACCTTGGTTTTAAAGTCACGGTTCGGTACGTTTTCGATACAGCAAAAAGAAAGAAATGCCAGAGAAATTTCCTATTTGTTTAAAGAAAAAATATTTTTAAATAAGTGTGAGTTTTCCTAGATCTTGAAACTTTCAGGTTTATAAATAGGGGTCATCTTTGAAGGATGAACAAATAATGTTTTGGTCATCACATTAAAAATAACATTTAAATATATATTTATTTATATAATATTTGAATTTTGAAGTGCTGGAAAAAGATGTGTGAAGTACTTGAAAGCATTTCTCCATTCCAGCCAAACTGGTTACAGTTAGTGTTACTATATTAAATCCATGGTGAATGTTGCTGGTCTGTGGACGTAAAGTACTAGTTCATTTACGGCACAATGTTTCTCCTGGTTTCCATGACAGCGCTGTTTGATCTAATAGAGATCTACGGTTAATAACGGAGAAATGTGAATGCATCTCACTAGATCTCGCAGCGATGTTATTACCTCAGTGGCGATTTCAAATGTTTTCTTTACCGGATCTCTTAGCGCGGTGTGGTAACAGTGTTGCTTGATCGAGATCGGCTCGCGCTGCACAGATGTTGCTGGTCCGAACTGATAAACGATCCGTGAAGCACATAACGAGGAGCGCAGTTTCGTTCTGCTTTCATTACCCTTGCCATTTGGATGTTGCGCAACGTTGTGTTGGCCGCGTCAGCACAAATTTTGCTGGCAAGAAATATGGTCCAAGCAATCGTTCGGTTTGTATGCGTACCGAACCGGAAGACTCGAACCGAAACGGTTCAATACGAATATATGTACCGTTACACCCCTATTTCTCAGATAAATATTTTCTCCTTGGCATCTCATATCTTCTGTCAAGCTGTTCCACAAGGTTTCTGAAACCGGGTTTATCAACAACAGAAATGGGAATTTGGTCCATAGAAATAAACTCTGCAACAGCTCTGTTAAGTTTTTTTGATTCTTTGGAGTGGCTTTCATATTTTCTTGTTGTTGCTAGCACTTCTGAAATAGTAGGCTGGCTTGCAGAAGCCAAGGTGCTTTTTTTTGTTCCTTTCTGTGGGTGTCAAAAGGAGGAAAAATGAAATTACATGTAATTTTAAACTATTAGCTATCATGCATAAACAAAGAATTATCAACATTTATAGCATTCATTCATCTTGATGTAGTTATGGTTTAGTTTGTTTTTTGGATTCATATTAGTTTAATGTATTGCATAAAGTATTGTTAACATGCTAAACATGTATTAGTATACTTAAATAATAATTACTGATTGATCTAGATTAATAAATGCTACAATAATGTTAGATCAGGTTACCTAATGAATGTTGACAAATGTCTGTCTTCCTCTACCTGCACTTCCACCACAGCCCGTGACAGAACGATCGACCACAACAGTGACAGCATGGGACTTCTCCTAACCCCAGCTCTCACAACCCTCAACCTGTTCCAGGATGGACGATCTTGTGAGGAGTATGTCGTCAGGTTCCTGGAGCTCTCTGCTGGGGTAAGTTGGTCAGATGACGTTCTAAAGTCAGTCTTTTGGCTGGGTTTGGACGATCATCTGTACCAGCAAGCCCTAGCAGCAGCGGTTCCAGGAACCTTTGCCGGATACCTGGACCATGTGTTGTGGTTGAGTGGGTCAGCCTTCACCGATGGTGAGGCTGAAGATGACAGCACCATTTAACCACACACACCCACCATCATCACCTACCGGTCAGAGCCCTCTTCCCCGCTGGTTCCGTCCAGCCCTCCCGAGCCTGAGCTCTCTTCACCGCTGGTTCCGTCCAGCCCTCCCGAGCCTGAACTCTCTTCACCACTGGTTCAGTCCAGCCCTCCCGAGCCTGAACTCTCTTCACCGCTGGTTCCGTCCAGCCCTCCCGAGCCTGAACTCTCTTCACCGCTGGTTCCGTCCAGCCCTCCCGAGCCTGAACTCTCTTCACCGCTGGTTCCGTCCAGCCCTCCCGAGCCTGAACTCTCTTCACCGCTGGTTCCGTCCAGCCCTCCCGAGCCTGAACTCTCTTCACCGCTGGTTCCGTCCAGCCCTCCCGAGCCTGAAATCTCTTCACCGCTGGTTCCGTCCAGCCAGTGGCGTAGCCAGGGGAGGGGCCATGGGGGCACTGGCCCCTCCTGAAAACTGATTGGCCCCCCAGTGTGCCCCCACCCTTCTAATTGTCTGTCACTCAAAAATTCAAATCATAATCTTTCAGCTTGTAGTAGAATAATTCATGATTCCGCGTCGCGCGATGCTTCTCAAAACCACACGGTAAGTTGATATATTTTATACAGCTTATTATTTTTTAAGGAAAGACGATGTGTATTCACCCTGCTGAGGGGAATGTGATAAAGCCTGGAGTGGAGCGAAAGCACGTTCCTCTCTCCACTCTAAGCATTCTGTAATCACTTCGCTCATGGTCCACTGCTCCATGTTCACTCAATTAGTCTTAGATTTTGAGAAGTGCATGTCAGGCTACTGCTCGCTCGTTTGCTGCGGTCGTATGATAGAAAACAGAACGCGGGTCAATATTGGTCGTTTCTCAATACCAAGAACGCAAACTTCGGAGAACGAACTCCCGAGGACGAGAGGACGCGAGTCCGGTCATTCTGCTAATGGAATAGCGCGTTCTTGATCGCGTCACTCAGCACGCGGCTACTCCGGTTATCTCTTATATGGTATAAAACACAACTTTGCTTCTTTTCATCAACAATAAAACGAAATACATATAAAACAGCACTCTGCCTCATTTAATTTATAAATGGACATATTATCATGAACAGATTAATGGCCACAAAAATGTGGTTCAGGTAGCCTACTCACATTGACTATCTTCACTGCATATATTTATAACACGAAATATAAAACACAACCCTGCTTCTTTTTGTTTTCATTTTAAAAATGTGAAACATTATTGATCATTAAAACTGACATTTAACAAACAGACATGTATCGTTTTATTGTATTACACACAGTGAAGAGAATAGTAAAAACATACACATATAAAGAATATTTTATATATTTTAGAATATATAAAATTACAACCCTGTCTCTTTTGTTAAATGTCAGTTTTAATGATAATATCCCATTCAAAAGTATAAGTAGCCTAATAGGTAGGCTATAATAAGCTATACAATGAGAAATAAAGTAAACAATTCAGTTAAACATAAGTCAGCTCTCTAATGGGATACAAAGTTAAAGTTAAATGGCCAGTTAAATATATAAAGTTATGAAACTTCACTTTTCCCACAGCCAGTTAGCATTGTTTGGTCTTATAAGATAAATAAAAACATGCACTGAAAAGTTATGTAGATGGTTGATTAGGCCTATTTGTCAAGATAAGTAATTGTTTTTCATAGATTAAAATAGCTTTTAAATTACGCAAACTGGCAATATTAGATCGGTTTAAAACATCTCTCCTTAAAACGCTATTGGTCTCGACTATTTAAATAAAGTTACAGGAATATGACTTGGCCTAAAAAAAAAAAAAATCAGTCAAAAGAATTTTTTTAATTTAATCCCTGCATCCAGAAACATTCTCAAATAAAAAAAATATAAAAAAGATAATTAAATAAAAATGCATGATTAAATAGCAAAATAAATAATTAATACTACTGGATAATTACGTCACTGTTTCTATGATCCACATATATTACATTAAACTAAATCATACCTTTTTGAAAAAGTAGCTATCTAACAAAGTATTATATGTCATATTTTACAATCAATATGCTCAAGACTAATTAGCCTTCCTCGAAATAAGCAGATTTGGTCTATTCATCAATGCAAATTTACTGCAACTGCTGAAATGCAAATTGAATAGGATGTGGGGAAAAAGATGTATACAATTTTATTACAGTTTTATGAATTCATTAATTGTGTATTTATTATATGAATGATTAATATAATTATGCATTTATATAAATAAGGCTGTTCTATTATTATTTGTGAGTTGGACACTAATACATTGGATTATTTTATTTATAACAGTTTTTCTATCACTTTTGTAAAGTGAAAAGTTAATAAGCAAGTAAATAACTGCTATTAAAAGATAACAGGGTATCACTGTTTATTGCTGATTTTAAAGCTTACTGAACTTGAAATGATTTGGATATCTATAGTTCTACATAAATACACAACATAAGAATGGCCCCTCTGTAATAATTGTGGCCCCTCTTGTGCCCCCCAGTAGAAAAAATCCTAGAATCGCCCCTACGTCCAACCCTCCTGAGCCTGAACTCTCTTCACCGCTGGTTCCGTCCAGCCCTCCCGAGCCTGAACTCCCCTCTCCGCTGGTTCCGTCCAGGCCGGTTTCATATAGACGCCTGTCTCAAATACAAGCCGGTGCAGTTCGATGATTTGGGAAAATAAGAGCCCGGGCTATTATTTTAAGTTTTACGGAATGTATGTATACATAAAGACTGTATCAAAAGGTAACTTCGCGTCCGCTGCCAAGATGGATCCATAGAGATACACAAACTGCTTCGGTGTTGCATAGACATCATCATCGTCTTGCCGCTCCCTTCCCATTCTGTGATTGGTTCCCTAGCTCAGGCGAAAATTTGGTTCATGGTGTCCAGGCTGCCTAGCAGCGTGAATAAAATCGCGCTGTGGCAAGACAGCATGGGGAAACCCAGATTAGGCGCTTGCACAATCCAATCACGTTTGAGAGGGAAACAACAAATTGAGGGTTTCCGAGATTTTTCTTATTTTAAATTTTTTAGAAGTAGTAATGGGTGCTCACGGTTATGGATAGAAATGTAGTGGAGTAAAGAGTACAATATTTCCCTCTCAACTGTACTTGAGTAAAGTCAAGAGTACTCCCCAAAAAATGATCCTCGAGTAAAGTACAGATCCCTCAAAATTGTACTTAAGTACTGTACTAAAGTAAATGTACTCTGATACTGTCCGGCTCTGCTAACTACATACATTTTTGTTTTACAAGATAACTTGTAAAACAAAAATGTTACTTTTCATGTATACTTTCACTGTGATTGTTCTGTGAGGTTTAATTGTGAGTTTTATAGGAGTAAAGGGCATAAATTTTGGGCATATTCGATTAGTAAATTGATCATTTGCATATTCAAATTCATTTTCAAAGAAACTTCTAATACAAAATGTTTTACTTTTCTTGTAGACTTTCATTGTGTAAAGTTTTATTGTGGTAGGAGTAAAGGAAAAAATTAAGCCTAATAAAATTAAGCCTACAAACTGTATATTCTAACCCCCAAATGTTATCACAAGAAACATTTTGCATTTTTACATTTTCAAAAAACATTACTTAGTATGATTTATATGCTGTTTTCCTCATGGGCACCGCTGTCTGGTCCCCACAATGTAGGTGATTTCAGGTTTTACTTTACTTTTGGGGTCCACACAATGTAATGTTAACATGAACACACACACACACTCACTCACTCAGGTACATTTTTATGTTTGTTTTGAGATTAAATCTTATTATTTATAATTGTTTTATTTAAAAATAAAATTATTACAATACATTTTAAACATTTTGTACCTGTTTGCCATGATACATTTTATATTAATTTTGTGTTCTCTCAGGTTAACTTAACTAAATTTGCAGAAGGTGCAATCCTTTTTTGTTATTTTGTTCATTTAGAAGACAAAAAACTAAGTTTGTATTCATATTAAGTTTGTATTCATACATGTTACAGTAAGTTCACTTAACTGTATGTTGTGTTAATTGTTGGCAATGCCAACTTGGCACTTAAAGGGTTAGTTCACCCAAAAATGAAAATTAAGTCATTAATTACTCACCCCCGATCGATTAATCGAGTAATCGGATTAAAAAAAAATTGTGTGTATTTTTGATCAACCAAAACAAATTATGCATAACAAAAATTATGTGGCTGTAAAATGATCAAGCATTTGGCTTTTATTTCTCAACAGAGGTATTTATTTGGCTTCAAAAGTTAAAGGGTTAGTTCACCCAAAAATGAAAATTAAGTCATTAATTACTCACCCCCATGCTGTACCAACCCCGTAAGACCTTCGTTCGTCTTCGGAACACAAATGAAGATATTTTTGATTAAATTTGAGAGCTGCATAACTACCACATTGGCTCCTAAAGGACTGCCTCTTGACGGCCCAGAAAGTCAATGAAGAAAATGTTTAAATATCCCAAGTGACTACCGTGGCTCAACTATATGTTTATCAAGCGACGCGAATACTTTTTGTGCGAAAAAACAAACAAAAATAACGAGTTTATTCGACTATTTCTTTTCTTCCTTGTAGGCCAGAACGAGACTTCCTTAGATTTCCACGACGCATGCGCGAGATTTGCGATCTGCTCACACCAGCTTCACTACTTCAGATCGCAATTCTCGCGCATGCGTCGTGGAAATCTAAGGAAGTCTCGTTCTGGCCTACAAGGAAGAAAAGAAATAGTCGAATAAACTCGTTATTTTTGTTTGTTTTTTCGCACAAAAAGTATTCGCGTCGCTTGATAAACATATAGTTGAGCCACGGTAGTCACTTGGGATATTTAAACATTTTCTTCATTGACTTTCTGGGCCGTCAAGAGGCAGTCCTTTAGGAGCCAATGTGGTAGTTATACAGCTCTCAAATTTAATCAAAAATATCTTCATTTGTGTTCCGAAGACGAACGAAGGTCTTACGGGGTTGGTACAGCATGGGGGTGAGTAATTAATGACTTAATTTTCATTTTTGGGTGAACTAACCCTTTAACTTTTGAAGCCAAATAAATACCTCTGTTGAGAAATAAAAGCCAAATGCTTGATCATTTTACAGCCACATAATTTTTGTTATGCATAATTTGTTTTGGTTGATCAAAAATACACACAATTTTTTTTTAATCCGAATACTCGATTAATCGATCGATTAAGTGCTAGATTAATCGATTACAAAAAGAATCGATAGCTGCAGCCCTAGTACTGTGCCAGTGACGACTGTTAGCAGCCTTAATAATGGAGACTGGTTAGCAGTAGTATACAGTATGATGACCACTGGTGGCTAGCCAAGACCATTGCTGTGGAAACTGAGCATCAAGATGTGAAAGTGGAGTTTCTGCATCCCCATGGTCCAACAGCAAAGTATCAGCCTAAGCTTCTCACAAAGGATGTCTGTTTCTGCCCAGTTAAAGACATCATAGTGAAACTAATGGGAAATGCATCACCAGTCAAATTAAGAAAACGAGAGATATGTTACTTTCTACAGGGGGAAATGCAGGTGCCTCTGTGCCTGGAGTGAAGCAGCCATGGCAGAATTACAAGTTGGGAGCCATGTATCGGTGTCGCACGTCAAAGCCATCAAGTCTCCATATGGTGTCCAGCTCCATTCGTCCACCTACACAAGAATCAAGGTTTGTTCTTGTTGTTGCTGTAGTTGTAGCAATATTGGGAACACGGGTTGGGTTTTTAAACAGGGACGTTTTCCGTCAAGGTCTCAGAAAACCGTAATTTAGCTTACAAGGAAGTTCTGCAGAAATAGCCTAAATTTCTATGATTATAAACTTGATTTGAAATGACAGTTTAAAGAACTAATAGGAGAAATTATGAACATAATGGAAAAGTCAAACAAGTAGCCTCGAAAAACAATTCCTAGCCGTCATTTATTTTGATTGACCCAAATGATAAAGAGCGAGCTTCATGTTTAGTAATTGGTGACAGATGGAGAATAACTTAACAGTATACAGAGACACGGGAAGAACAGGTTTATCAGCCTGGTGCAGAGTAGAAATGCGTGTTGCGAGTAACACCTTACAAAAGTAACGCAATTACAGTATTGCTTTTTGCTATAACGCAATACTAAAAACAAATCATATTATACGCCTACCCTTTACAATCTCAGTAATGCACGTTACAACTCATTTGTACCAAGAAACATTTTGGCACCAGAAAAAAAATCAGTGAGTACAAGAGTAACGTTATTTCCTGTTGCTGGAATCCAATGGTTGAGATTGTGCAAACTACGGGAGAGCTCGCCTCCTCTTAACGAGACGGTAGCTACGCTGATGAATCAAGCCTAAATAGATTTCTATAGGCTGTGTGTTTGTACTTTAAAGACATACTTTCATGATAAGAGATGCTGCTGTCAGCTCATCCTGATCGATCCTGAGTTTCTTGCTGTGCCCCGTGCGTAAATGCGCACAGCATCTTGATTCATTCACCCATAAGCAGAAACGGGCCAAAACGTTTTGTGACTTTCCGGGTGGGTGAAGCTGTCCACATTAAAAGAGACGCTGTGCGCATTTAATCACAGGGCACAGCGGCATAGCTTTATATTTTAAATTGACACGCCGACAGGATCAGTCCGAAATTCTCAGAACGTAGCCTAATGTTAAATGAAGTTTTATGTAACAAAGTTCGGAAGGAGCATGTTCAGGTAATCATCCAATTAGCACAAGAAGAAACCAGTATAAATAAAACCTTCCCTTACCTCCTGTCTCATGACTAATTTCTCAGCATCCCACCACCACCCCTTCACCCCACATTCGGCTGGGTCCGCTCATAGATACCTATGATCTCTAAGGTTAGGGGGAGTACTCTGGGGTCGGGCTGAATTCCGAGCTCAGAGCCCTCCCCCCGGACAGCAAACCAAATACGCATTATAATATTACACCAGATTTCATTAAAGGGCACCTATTATGCCCCTTTTTACAAGATGTAATATTGGTCTCGGGTGTCCCCAGAATGTATTTGTGAAGTTTCAGCTCAAAATACCCCACAGTTAATTTATTATAACCATTTGAAAATGTCATTTTGGGGCCTGCTTAAAAATGAGCTGTTTCGGGGGTATACCACCTTAAATGCAAATGAGCTGCATATCCCCGCCCTGCCTTTGGATGAGGGCGTAACTTGATACCTATCAGTGATGCGCGGGTTGATCCGAAATGAGCGGGTGCCTGCGGTCACCCGCGGTTACCCGCAGTTACGGGTCATCCAAAAATGTTTTTAATGATATTCGGGTCGCGGTCGGTCGGGTCGTTTGAAAAAAGATGCCAATTAAACATTTGTGTTAATATAGTAGCCTACTAGACACAATTTTTGATGAAATATACAGCCCTACACATTATTGGCTGAATACTGGCACGAAGATAACACACAAGCTCAGTCTAAACAGTTCTCGGTTCTGGTGATTCGAGAACCGCTGTCCCTGTGCGTTCGGTAGTAGCCTACGCAGTATCTATGCGCAGTATCAGCTGCTCGTGCTCATCACTTCTCTCAACAGTGGCACCAACATGTCTCGGTTCAGTGAACTTTTCGAGTTACTGGAGTAGGGAAATTCAGGATAAATTGATTTATTTCGATTCGGATGGACTGTCAGGCATGTCCGAAAGTGAGTAACTTTAGTAACTTGTGGTTTAGCGCTGACGCAAGACGCGAACTGTTTCGAACGATTCAGTTCGATTTAGTGTACTGGTTCGACCGGTTCACTAAAAAGAACCGGTTCAAAAGAACGATTCGTTCACGAACCGGCCATGTCTATGATCACTACAGTCTGCAGAGAGATGGAGGCGGCAAGAGAAAAGGTGAAGACTGGGGAGTGGAAGCTCCGCAAATACACAAATAGAAAGAGTAAAAGTGTGGGAGACATTTGCTGAAATAATGAAAGATGATGACTGGCTTTGCCTTTGTTATGTGTAGGCCTACGTCTTCTTGCGATGCTGTGTTGTTACACGTCTATGGCCCAATAACGCTCCGATGAGCATTTGCTACTTTTAAAAAATGCGGTCAGGAAGCGGGTCGGGTACAATATTTTTTTAATTTTTTTTTTTTTTTTTTTTTGCGGTCCGAGTTGCGGGCGGGTAGTTGAAAACGTCGGTCGGTTGCGGGTTGTTTATACATTGACCCGCGCATCACTGATACCTATGGCAGTCGGTACTGAGAGAGTGAGAGAAACCTCTGTTTTTAATGTCATTCAGCGTACGTTTGAATCGGAATTTATAAATGGTATGGACAAATGAGAATGGACCAGTACGTCTCGGTATGGTTATTTGATACATTTATGTACTTATAGAGTTATTGTAATTGTGTCCCATTTGCAATTATGGATGTGGAACACACACACACACACACACACACAGACACACACAAACACTAATGCTGGCACAATTTTTGAAACTACATACACATACTGTGATAAAGTTTGCTATGTGCAAGCGAAATTACATATTTCGCTATGCGAGGGACCTGTTGCGTCATGTTTACTTGTCATACAGATGCTTCTGTGGCAAATGTGAGGAGATGGCTCAAAATGGCCGCAGCGTGAGTGGGTACAACACTGCTGTCTGCTCATTGTTTTAGCTCTACACATTCTAATAACTGTGATTACAAAACTCAAGATCTGTTGAAAACATTTTCAAATTCAGTACAAGTGGTATTGGCACAAGAGGATCACTATCTGTCACTATAATGGCATCGGATCTACAAAATCAGATTTCCTTACAAACCTTGTGGAATGGAAAACAACAGATCAAGACAGATATGCTTTCTCATCTTGATCAGGGTTCTCAAGTTTGAGCAAAAGCTTGGAGTGAGATCACACACGGTTAGGGGAGGAGCCATAATGAAGCCCCGCCCCACCCATCCCGCCCCCAATTTTACCCATTGTTAATAATTAATCAGAACAAATTAAAATTATAACAATTAGTAAATCTGATAAATGACAGAGCAATTCATCACATCAAATACTCTTTAATGCAGTATTACAAATATAGCTAACCAAAAATATAACAAATTGCTCCAAACAGTTTCAAACAAATCTTTAAAAATTGCATTTTGATTTTTGAATGCGTCTTCTATCTAGACGAATGATTTATTGTGTGGTGGGACATTGAGAACAAATGGACAGATTAGAGTGCACCACCTCTTCCACTGTCTCCTCCTCTAATCTGGCAACCTTTTTAGGGGGCTTACCCTTTGGTGCCCAAAATGACAAAATATCTTTCTGCTTTTTTCCTGACATCTTTAAAAAATACAAATGCAACATTATGACAATGATTAAATATTACCCAGAGCAATCTGCTGTAATACATCCTTAATGTAACTAGAAAGACTATTAATTTTACAGTATAATATAATTTAAAATAAAATCAGTAAATCTTCATTCCTTTCCATACCCACTAACATTTCTCTTAGTTTCAGATAACGTAAGATAGCCAAACTGAGCCTGGTTGCAAAGTAGTTGTAGAGTTTTTGACTGCATCAATAATAATGTACGATGGGCTACATATTAAATGTTCTAGCCCAAAAATGTTAAACGAGCTTCTTCCAATTTACCCTCTTCTCCATCACGACACATGTGTTCGCGCGATGTTGTTGGTTACCTAGTAACGAACGTACGGTGGCCGAGGATGTTCCGTCCATTTCCGTGTGTTCGCGCTACTGAATGACATGTCATGAGGTGCGTTCCATTCGACAGGGTCCCTACGCAGTGTTCACTGCTCCCTACTCCCTGAACACGGTATATCAGTTGAAGTTGACTTCACTGACTTCCTGTGAAGTGATGTATTGATGTTCCCTTATTCCCTATGCCGTTTGCAGTTCGAACTGAACAAGTTCGTTTCGTTCGAATTGGAATCTCACTTAAGATGGCGAAATACCCTGTGAAGTCCACTTCGCAGTCCACTTACGGTCGAATGGAATGCACCTATGTATAGATCAGTGGTGCACGCAGCGCGCATGTTGCCTAGTAACGAACGCAATCTGGCGGAGATACGCGCTGGCGGCAGGAAACTTCACTTTGTTTGCCTGCGCCTCGTATACAACGTTAGAAAGCTTTCAGCCAGGACAACTTGGTTGGCATTGCCTTTTCAGCGTGAGAAATACACAGTGTGGCGTGTGAGCGTGTGAACCGGTCGAAATGCGTGTGTCTCACGGCCAATGCGTGAGACTTGAGAACCCTGATCTTGATTCAAAGGTTGATCCAATCCAAATAAAACTCAACAGCATTCAGATATCACTGGATACACATGGTGAACATGTCTCATCTTTAGAGCAACGAAATGGGGCCAATGAGGACAATTTACAAGAACTCATTACTCGGACTAACGAGCTAACTAAAGACAATGCCTACCTGATGGACAAGATTCAGGATCTGGAGAACCGAAGCGGATCTTCTAATCTTCGTTTTGTCAAGATTCTGGAGTTTTCTGAGGGCCGTGACATTCTAGGTTTTATGTCTGAGCTCCTCTCACTGCTTTTTGGACGAGAAAATTTTACAACTCCTCTAATGATCGAGAGGGCTCATTGCACTCCAACATTCCGTCATAGATCTGGTCCAAGGCCGATCCTGATCAAAATGCTCAACTTTCAGGACAAAGTGAGTCAAACGACGTTTATCTGGCCTTCTCATGGAGATGCCGTGGTATAAGATGGCTGGGGCTGCACGGCCTGAATTTTTGTTTTTTTGTGATGTTGTTTGTTTGTGTTGCTTTTTTGTGTTTTTGTTATTATATTATCATTCAATTGCAACCCTATTATTTGTTATTCTCTTTCTCTGTTACCTGTACTTTATATTATTCTCTAATGATTTTGTATTCCCTTGAACTCTTATTTTTAAATGAATAATCATAAAGGGTTAAAAATTATTCATCTGAATATTAGAAGCTTATACAAAAAATTGATTTATTCCGTGCATGGGTAGTCTATCATAATCCAAATATTATTACACTTTCTGAGACATGGCTTAACAGTAAAATTTCTGACAATGAAATTCAAATAGAAAACTATACACTATATAGATTTGATAGAGGCTCACTGGGTGGCGGTGTGGCTACATACGTTTCTTCTAACTTAGTATCCGACCTAATTACACCTTTAGTTGAACCAAAACATTTTGAATGTCTGTTTGTGAAAATAACTTTATCAGAATAAATATATAACTATTGGAAACGTGTATAGACCTCCCTCTGTCCCTGTTGAGTCCTCTGACTGTTTAAGCTCCACCATTGACTCGATTCCTCCACCATTGACTCGATTCCTTGTAAGAATGAAATTATTATTTTAGGTGATTTTAACAAAAATTGGCTAGATAAGTCTTCTACTAAGCATAAAAATAATTTAGGAAACCTAAACCTTACACAAATTATAATGGAACCTACTCGAATTGCCTCAACATGTCAGTCGTTACTCGATTGGATACTTGTCTCTCACCCGGATAGAATGTTTAAAGCAGGTGTTTTGTCTGATTGGAAGATTGCTTGTGAAATGGATGACATTTCTTTTGTTGTAAGAAGTGAAAGACATCCTTAGTCTTGGCGAGACAATGTACAATGGCAGGAAACCAAATGAGAAAAGAAATGATTACATACGTCAAAAAATGAGAGAGATGGCAAGACTCTTGATAACTGCAAGAGCTATCACACCTTTGAAGACCACTGAACCCTTGTTATGCCCAGTAATTTCCCCCACGTGATACAAGCAGTGAGATCTGTTGCTGGTTATGACTTGGATAACAACTCCTATAAAATCCCATCATTGGCTTTAAAATTGGGTCACAGTTTGGCTAAGGTTGCAGGCATTGTGCAATGCAAAGCCATCATTGAAAATCGCAATGCCGTCGCAGAGTCTGTCAAGCAATTCGCCACTCTGTATGAGAAAAGATGGGTGGAATCTATTTCAGGTGCTGCACTGGGTACACTTCATCAAGCCAAATGGAATAAACCACATGTTTTGCCCTTTACACAGGATGTGTCCCTGCTGCACAAGTTTCTTGCTACTGAGCGTGCTAAGTGCATGAAGGACCTTGAGGAAGAACCCAACATCAAAAGTTTTGGGAATCTTGCACAAGTGACTTTGACGCAGGTGGTACTATTTAACAGAAGGCGGCAAGGGGAAGTTTCAAAGATGGAACTCCAGGCGTTCACATCCAGAAATCGAACAGAGTTGAATCCTGACATTATGATGGGCCTTACGGAGTTTGAGACGAAGGTTGCAAAGTACTTTGAAAGAGTAGAGATTCGAGGTAAAAGGTCTCGAATGGTGCCCGTGCTTCTCACACCTGACATGATTGCTGCAATGGACCTCCTCATTAAAACCAGGAGTGAGTGTCAAGTCCACAGACAAAATGTCTACTTGTTTGCCCGCCCATGTGTGCTTTCCCATTACAGAGGCTCCGACTGCTTCCGAAAGTTTTCAAAACTACAAGCTCACCTCAACAAGACTGAGAAAACAAGTCGCCACTTTGTCAACAGTACTGAACTTGAAAGAAAATGAAATGGATCAACTTGCTACCTTTCTAGGACATGATATAAGGGTCCACAGGGAATTCTATCGCCTTCCAGAAAGTACACTGCAGCTCGCAAAAGTTAGCAAACTGTTGATAGCCATGGAAAAGGGAAGACTGTCAGACCTGCAAGGGAAAGGGCTGGATGACATTGAGATCAATCCCGAAGGTGAAATTTAGTTTTAAATGTAGTTTATAATTACTTCTCATATCACAATTATAATTGTATTTAGTCTTTGATTAAAATACTTGGTCCAAACTGTTTTTTTTTTACCCAACCAGATGAAGTAGCCACGAGTGATGATGATTCTAGTGAAGAAGCCATTGCTGACCTACATCAACATGAAGGTATACTGACTTATGTGATAACATCTTTAGGTTATGACCAGGGAGACAGACAGTAGAGACCTGATGATAGTGTTAGATGGGCTTAAAGGAACAGTGGTAAATAAATTAAAAAAGATTATGTATAAACATGGTGCTGAATAATTTGGAATCATTGATAGAAAGAAGGTGGACCGGTTTTAATTAATTAATTAATTCTAAACAGCAGCAAGAGATAAAGAAATGGTGAGTGAGAGAAGACAACTAAGCAATAGTTACAGTACATGATAAAGGTAATTAATGTTTTGCTAAAAGTCTGGTTAGCAGTACAGGAGGAGTAAGTTAGGAAAGTCTTTTATTGAGATGTTAAGTCAAAAAGAAATAGGTAACTTGAACATTTAAAGTAAGAGGTAGAGGAATAGTTAACTTAAAAGATTACTCAGATACAGGAAACAATGAGGAGAGATAGTGTACTTTTTGATACAAGTGGGCCTTTTCAAGCCAGCAGGTTCAGACTTCCACTCAGCTCGTTTGTTGTCTGACATTCAGTGATTCTTGAGAATTTGGATAAAACAGGTTTTAATTTTAAAAATAAAAAGTTAGTTAAATTACAAAATCTGAAGGTATATCATTATAAACCAAGGTCTTGGCTGTTCAGCAATGTACCGGTGCAACCTCCTCATTTTGTATTTTTTTTATAAAATAGGCGTTTCTCCAGTTATCACTTTGTTTTTGTCAACACCGGCAGACAAAATAAATAGCAAATTATTTTTTATTTATTTGGTCTATTATGTATTTAGACTTTTTAAATCATTATCTGGCATTCTTAGTACACATGCTGTTAAATGTTGAATATTTACTTTTGTTAATTTTTTTATGTTTCGCATGTAGTCCTTTAAAAGATCTAACATCATACAACGTTTACTTTAAGCCTAAATAGAAAAAGTAATGTTTTTTTTATTTAACAAACATATTTTTGTATTAAAAGAGACTATTACTTTAATAACTCAACAGCACCGAAGAAACATATTCTAAGCATAGTCCTGTCAAGCGTTTGTATGACTGTGCGTTTTCCCCACACTTGAAAGAGATAGGTTCTTCTCACTATCTGAAGCTATAAACTGGATTCCACTCAATGATTAGGCCTTTGAATTATTTCCATCCATTTATTTACTTGTAGGTAAAAAACCTTTAAAGACAAACAACAAACAGTATTAATCACAAGAAAATCCAATAAAGTGCATTAGTTGGCAGATTTAACAGGTTTGCAGTTTGCACTAAGTCACAAATACATCAGTACTTTAAGTTAATGAACCATTTAAACATGAACATACCACCAAACCCAAACCACATCGCACATTGGTTTTAGTTGACAAGTATTAAACATTCAATTCATGATGGTAAGTATTATACGGCTCAATAACAATAAATTACATTTAATTCTACATTTTAAAAGTACAAAATAAATGCATTTTTAGCTTCATTCGTAGCATGAAATAACATATACTTTTAACCATTTTTATAGATGAATTGCTATTTTAATAAATTAAACAAATCACTTAAGTTATTTTCTTTATTTCTGTCCAATGGCTTTAAGCAGTATTTCATGATTCAATATTAAATGATTAAAGCTGTTACAATTTCAAACACTGAGCTACTAGATTAAACCAGGCAAATTAGAAAACCTCTGCGATTCATTCAAATGTACACAAACAGGCATATTTTAACACACTAAAGCAATAAACACCATATTAAAATAAGCTACTTAAGGACAACGGCGGGATTTACAGAGAGACATACTAATAGCAGCAACCAGCGAGCATAGCAGTTCAGAATGACTTGCTTCAGCAGAGCTTCAATCTTACCGGCTGTCACTCCAGAGTTCTTTTGGTCAGTACCCAGTCCCGCACAGTGTTCAAAACAGACACCAAGCTCTACTTGAGCCAGCGCTGCTGTCTGCCGTAGCATTAGTTCCCAGTGCACACAAACAATAGAAGCGGCGCGTTGCCTTATCCAGCCTGTGCACGCGCAACTGATTTCAGATTAGCTTCACCTAGTACTAATGAGGGAATGCGGAGTGACGCACCGTTTGCCGCAACAGTCCTTTAAAACAAATAAAACTCCCTCTGACGGTGGTGACTTTAGAACTGACGGTGGTGACACTAATCTGACGGTGGTGAGTGGCCTCATTAAAACATAAAATTCCAAAATGTATACCACTCAATTCAATGGGTTCTTCCTTAAAAACTTTATTTAACTATTTGGTCCAAAAATTAGCAATCCTGGGCACTGTGATAAACATTTTTCAAGGAATATAAGGTACAATTAAGCAATATCTAAATGTACCCCATCCCCTTATCATCATATATATAAAAAAAATTACAAAATAAAGATAAAAAATCATAGTACAAAATAAAGTCATTACCAGTAGGAATAATGTACAATGCTACACTGACATCATCCTAAACTGTCATCTAGTGCCCCCTATTCATAAAATTATATTCTACTGAAATCTGGACAGTTAACTGTATATTGGATGTAAAGAACAGATAACAACAATTGTGAGCACTCTGGCAAACATTCAATAAGAAACGTTCAATTAGCAATAGGCTATCATTAATAGAAGTACCCCTTAATAATCATCAATTAAAAATATTTACCAGTAGCAATAAATAAGAAATATTTCATACCTGACCTCATATTTAATGTAGTGTCATGTAGTGCCCCCAACTCATATAGATCATATTCTTATGTGAACTAGACTACTGCATAAACTGAACTAATAAATGAATAATGTCTGGTCTATTTTCCATAAACTGAAATGTTTCAAAATACAGAAGCCATTCTGTGCACCACAAAATACATCTGGCACAAAAATAATAATTCAAATGTGAACTCCTGTGAGTATTCCCCAACTTATTAACATCACTCCACCACTCATTTAGCATTATCAGGAAGTATATGGTGTATATGTTTCTCCTCTATGAAGTCCATAACTTCAGCAGACAGGTTGTATATCTCCCTCGTCCTGCTTGCACGACCTGGTGATGATGGTTCCACAAGTTTGACCAGAATATGTTCAAATGGTATGAAGCACTTATCCTTTCCAACTCTTTTTGGATAGAATTGTGTGTTGGGCCCATGAGGGTGGAAAAACTCCACTTCCACATCTTGATGATTAGCGTCCACAGTGACAGCCTTTGCTAACCACCAGTTCTGGTCATAAATGACAGCAAGCCAATCTCCGCAATGAACTACATCAGCAGATAGATCTGTCACAGTTCCATCAGGGGTGTATTCCAGAAAGCAGGTTATGTGACTTACCCGGGTAAGTTTAGGAGTAAGTAAGCGGATAACCTCTGCTTTCGGTTTCAAAAGCGAGAGTAACTTTCGGGTTATGTAAGTAACCATAGCAACTGACTCTCTGAAGATAACCTGCTCCGGAGTAGGTTATGTTGCAGGGTTAGTTTGTTTCAGAGAGGTTTCAGAGCATGGCGTGCCCTTTTGACGAGGATCCTGTGGACGTAGAGGCACAGATTATACGGGGTTTTTTTCGCCGTGAGAGGGTGATAAGACCACGTATCGATGTCTTTTCATATCCTGACGAATATTTGCATGAGCGCTATCGTTTTTCTAGGGAGTCGTTAATTTATTTAACAAACTTACTAAAACCACACATCGCAAACGTGACAAACCGCGGGTCAGCGATTAGCGCCGAACATATTCTTTGTATTGCTCTGCGCTTTTTTGGTACGGGGAGTTTTCTCTACAATGTGGGCGATGCAGAGCATGTGGGAAAGGCAACAGTGTGTAGGGCCGTTCGTACAGTATGCATGGCACTGAAACGGTTTCTACACACTTTTGTACAGTTCCCTGGCCATAAACCTGTGCGCGTTATTAAAGAAGAATTCCACAGGGTGGCAGGTACACTCTCAGAAAGTCTGTCATCTACTTCAATAAAATGACATTTCTTAATAGGTTTATTTTGACTGGACATGCACGTAAAAGGTTACACAGACTTCTTAAACTCGTAATTAATCTTTATTTCAGGGTTCCCAAACGTGATTGGGTGCATTGATGGCACCCACATTCCTATTAAAGCTCCATCTATCAATGAGGGAGACTATGTTAATAGGAAGTCTGTGCATAGCATCAATGTGCAGGTAATAGCTATATTTTTTGTTACTTAATATTGGGGTTACCAATAATAAACTTATTGTTCTCCACAGGTAATATGTGATGCAACCCACCTCATCACTAATGTTGAGGCAAAATGGCCTGGTTCTGTACATGATGCCAGAATATTTAGAGAGTCATCTCTGTGCAACAAATTTGAGCAGGGTACGTTTTGTTAGACAAATGCTTGTAGTCTTTATTACATTTACAAAACACCTCAAACATTACAGGACACTTCTATGGTTACTTGCTGGGGGACAGAGGATACCCTTGCCTCCCCTATATGATGACACCCTACCCTGATCCTGAGCCCGGACCACAGACACGCTTCAACCGGTCTCACAGCCGAACACGGGCCAAGGTGGAGATGACAATAGGCATTCTGAAGGCGAGGTTTCAGTGTCTGCGTGGGCTCAGGGTCACTCCAAATAGGGCATGTGACATCACAGTCGCTTGTGTGGTACTTCACAACATTGCCACAATAAGAGGAGAGAGGCATCCCCCCTGTCCTGATGAAGAGGACCTAGAACAACACCCAATGAATCTAGCAGACCACAGAGATGGCAGAATGCTTAGAGACATGATTTGTCAAAATCACTTTATTTAATTTCTTTTATTTCTCCAGATCCTGAAATAAAGAGACATGACAGATTTGTATTAATTGCTTTATACACACACATGAAAAAAAAAAAAAAAGATTCATGTTCACATATGATTCTCACCTTAAGGCGATGCTCCAGCAATTTGATTTCAAGTTTGGCCTTTTTAATGGCCAGCCTTTTCTCCTCTTGCTGAAGCTGTATAAGGTCCATGTCCATGTCACTTTTTTTTAATTTGCCTTAATAGATGGACCTTATACAGCTCCTTTGCAGACAACTAGGAAGGCAAAGTAAATAAGATGGTTAAAAAAGAAAATCAGCCATAGTAACATTATGTGATAAGGACAACCAGGGACAAGTTCTTACACTGCTAAGATTAGATGTAGAGGTAGTTGGACCCTCATCTGCATTTACATCCCCAGCTACATTCTGTCACGGGACAAATTACACATTTTTCAGTCCATCTAAAAAGCTATGCATTGTCCAATATATGCATCATACCTCTGTGGGTCTCCCAGCACTTTCTAATTCAGTCACAGCAGATGTGGTCTCTTCATCATCATCCTAGAGTGGAAATATGCAAGGTTACTTTGTCTGGCAGACATAGTGAAAGATCTAAAAGCAACTGGTTCTTAAAATGCATCACTAACAATTGTGACAGACTGTGTGGTTTCAGGAGGATCCAATAATACAATGCGTCCATCAGCAACTGCAAGAAAAAAAAGACACTCAATGTGTAAATGACTAAAGTATGACAGACACTGAATAAAGGCATTAGGAACATGCAAGAATAAAAACAGATTACTGTATACATACAGCATATGCTGAAAAAGAGAATATGAAGAGTTCAGATGCAAAAGCCTCTAAATGCCATTTAAAATTTTCTTCTTTAATGATGATTTTTATCAAACTTGTATATTTAAGTTCAGTAATTTCACTTAAATAACAATTAATAGGTAATTATCATTGCAATTTAAGTGAAATCACTGAACTTAAATATACAAGCTTGATAAAAATGATCATTCTAGAAGAAAATTTCAAATGGCACTTAAAGGCTTTTGCATCTGAACTCTTCATATGTATCCATAATGCACAAGTGAAACAATGACTGCATTTGGGAAGCATTTAGCCTTCTTTCTAATGACAAGAGTTAAGGATTGTTTTGTCCAAACATATGATTAAATAATCACAAGTACTATGGTATACCTACATTGTACCAAGTCACTTGAGTTGTTGTGGGAGGAAGCAAATTCTGACGAAGTGCCCTCTGGAATACCATCGACCACAGGGCGACCTTTATTAAGAGAAAGAGCCAACTCCTCCGATGGAGTGAGAGGAGTTGGAGGTGGACCCCCGCCAGTTAGACGGGCCTCAGCCTTCTTTCTATTAGCTATATAGAAAGAATGCTGTAAAAGTAACTTTAGACATTGATCTTAAAACAATTAAAATAAAATATTACCTTTTTGAAGAATATTTTTGTGTTTCATTTTGACTTGGCAAAGAGTTCTTTTGGCTCCAGAAGGATTACACCTTATAAAACAAGAGGCCTATATTTCATGACAATATACATTGTACTGTATTCTTAAGAAACTGATGTAAAGAAAAGAACATGCTTGTCAAGTAATGCCACATGCTAAAAAAGACAATTGTTCAACTTTGCAAATGAACAAAAGAAAGGCAAGCATATTAAAAAAGTAAAAAAATAAAAATAAAAACGTACGTATTTACTCTGTCAGTTATTTTTTGCCAAGCCAATTGTCTTTCCTTTGCGTATGCAGCTGTGTTGCTTTTTTTCATGATAATGGGCTTGTACTCCTCATAAGCCAACATTAAAACTTCTAATTCACCTTCAGAGAAGTACGCGGCACGTGACTTTTCACCCTTAGTTTCCATGGTGACTCCTGAATTCGGTGATCCATTGAAAATGCCTTTATATGTTCGCCGGGCGCGCGCATTAACTCGAGGTTATTAGCAGTAGGTTGATTAAACTAACTCGACACAGGTGTTTTGGAACCGACATACCCAGAGTAAGCAGGTTTTGGGTTAATCAACCCAGAGTTTAGGGTTAATCTGATGGTTAATTAACCCAGCTTTCTGGAATACACCCCAGGACCACTCTTGGTCAGTGGTTCTTGCTCCATTGGCTCTTGCTCTCTTTCCTCCCGTTCCATTACCTCCATCAACATTGCCAAAGGACCTTTCCTCTTATGCATTGGTGTAGGACCATCATCCTCAACCTGTACCCTGGGTTTGTTGGCAGTCAACTGGAATATTGTTGGGCTGAAACAATCGCACAACAGTGGCTCACTGCAGAAACAGGACAGTGATCTGCAATGGATCTCAGAGTCGTTTCTGTGTGTCGGTGTGACCTGATGGAGTTTCCTTGTTGCAGGTACAGGTTTTGGTGGTTGAGAAAGGAGTGCATCGTATGGCTGCATGTCAGCTTCAGCAATGATATAGAGCTTAGTGCTGCAGAGGCTTCTGCCAACCATCTCATGGAAGATATTCCCATTCACAATGTCATTCCCCCGCAGAATAAGGCTGTCTGCAGTCCTTTTCACAGTTCCTCCAATGCCGTCTAGGGCACCTTTCCCATGTGAGGTGGGGAAGAAATTCCAGGTTGTTCTCTTGAAACCTAGAGTTGGAGGGACACTGCAGAGGAGAAAAAAGTTATTAGGGCCCAAGCCCTGAAAGGGCGAAGGCCCTATTGTTTTCCTTAGGATTATTATTATTAGGGCCCAAGCCCTGAAAGGGCGAAGGCCCTATTGTTTTCCTTGGGATTATTAGGGCCCAAGCCCTGAAAGGGCGAAGGCCCTATTGTTTTCCTTGGGATTATTATTAGGGCCCAAGCCCTGAAAGGGCGAAGGCCCTATTGTTTTCCTAAGGATTATTTTTCTTTACTATTATTATTATAATTATTATTATTTTACTACCTTTTGGGCACTTTTGGGGCCCTTAACGTGCTCGAAAACTCTTGAAACTTTGCACACGGGTCAGAACCAGCGGCCATCAGAGCCGGGCTGAAGCTGGTACCCGGGCGTGGCAGGGCGGCTCGTCAGCGCCCCCTGGAACGGGGTCCGAACACTTGGTCCATAACTCAAACACGCTTGTATGTAATAATATGAAACTCGGTACACATGTTGATCTCATCGTTTCATCTATACCTCGCGCTCTTACTTTTTACCCCAGCCCAACAGGAAGTCGGCTATTGAGGTTTGTTTGTAAAACGATCGCAATGGAATGTCAAATACTCCTCCTAGAGCTTTGATCCAAATTCGACGAAACTCGGTCAGCATGAAGTCAAGACATTGAGGATGAAAGTTTGCGAGGGGATTTTTTATATCTCGAACGGTTTGTCCGTGGCGGGGAAACGAAATCATGGCGAGAAACGTGAAACAGGAAGTGTGTTATAACTTCAGCATACATTAACTGATCTTGATGAAACTTCAGCAGTGTGTTCGCTGTAAGAGGACGATCACATGGATGTGACTATTGTGAGTCAAAGTTATAGCGCCACCAACTGGCAGCAGGAAGTGTGTCACTTTCAAAATGCTTAGATATCACCCTTTTATTTTTACCCGATTTGCTTCAAACTTCATATGTATAATGGAAACATACGGCAGATGAAGACCTGTGAATGGATTCTTGATATCTTTGAAACTGTTGCCGTGGCGACGCATCAAACTTTACCCTTCTTTTAGGATGCTTTTAGGATGCTTTTGAGACCCTTAGCATGCTTCAAATTGCATGAAACTCGACAGACACATCACATTTATTAGCCAGTAGACATGTGCAAAGTTGCAGAAACGGGCGTGGTGAGGGCTCAGTAGCGCCACCTTTTGACAAAAGTGGGGTGGTTAGTTTTAACTAGAGTTACAAAAATTGGTATGTATATTGTACTCCTCGAGCCGGACAACTTTCTAATTGACACTTATTAGCTAGGACCCACGGAAAGTCAGATATTTTTGTTTGAATATGGCCACTCTGAGCCTACATGTGTCTTTGGCTGGCTGGCTGGCTGGCTGTCTGTGTGTGTGTGCAGGGGGAGGGGGCTTAACCATTTCACTGCTGTGTGTATGACCTGCATAAAGAAAATACATTTCTCAAGCCTGGTATTTTTTAAATAAGTTTTTATTTTTATTTTTTATAAGTAAAGGCATATAACTAGTTTAATTGTAGTGAATTGACAATAGTTTTATATAATTAGTTTATTAATCAGATTAACTTGGTCAATAAACTTGGTCTGAAAATTTGGTCCATAAATCAAACACACTTGCATGTAATAATATGAAACTTGGTACACATATAGATCTCATCGTTTCATATATAGCCTACTTCACACTCTTACTTTTTACCCCAGCCCAACAGGAAGACGGCTATTTAGGGTTGTGTTTAAAACACATGCAATGGAATTTAAATTATTGCTCCTAGAGCACTGAACCAAATTCGACGAAACTCGATCAGCGTGAAGTCAAGACATTAAGGATGAAAAAGTGCCACGGGATTTTTGATATCTCGAACGGTTTGGCCGTGGCGAGGAAACGAAATTATGGCGAGAAACATGAAACAGGATGTCTGTTATAACTTCAGCATACATTAACTGATCTTGATGAAACTTCAGCAGTGTTTTCGCTGTAAGAGACCGATCACATGGATGTGACTATTGTGAGTCAAAGTTATAGCGCCACCAACTGGCAGCAGGAAGTGTGTCACTTTCAAAATGCTTTGAAATCACTCTCTTATTTTTAACCGATTTGCTTCAAACTTCATCTGTATAATGTAAATACACGGCAGATGTAGACCTGTGAATGAATTTTTGATATCTTTGATACTGTTGCCGTGGCAACGAAACAAACTTTAACATTCTTTTTTGATGCTTTTGGGACTCTTAGCATGCTTGAAATTGCTTGAAACTCAACAGATACATCACATTTATTAGCCAGTAGACATGTGCAACTATGGCAAAAGATTAAAGTAATGTCAAAAAAGTAAACACTAAAAGCCTCATATCTTCTAAAAATGTAATTATACATCATTTGTTTCTAAATTAAATTATACAAATATTATAACGTCCCCAATTTTTCCTTTTTTTCATTTAAGAATTATGTTTACGTTCAAAAACAGCCAGAATTGTTGTAAAATTCAGAAAAAAATAATAATCTGAGTCATACGTAGTGCTATACTGCCCTCTTGTGTTCAATATCAGGTAGGCCTATTGTGTATATTCCCACCGGTTAATCAACGTGTGACTCTGCTGGGACTTGGGAGCTTTTAAATCGCTTACTTAAAACCGAAAGTCAAAATACGGATGTCCGCACAAGACATTAATGGTGTGGAGTAGAGCGAGCATTTTAAATAAATTCCTATTAAGTAGGATTGAACTAAACAGAAAGAATGTTCACTCTGTTCTGCTGGTTCCTCGCTGGTGGATCATATGATTACTTTGTCATAATCTATGACAAAAATGCTATTATAAACTATATTAATAATAGATAATACACATTGCTCTTATTTTTAAAAAATACATTCATGAAAAACAAGATAACAAAAATCATAAAAAGATAAAGCCATGGCTGCTATAAATGTTTGAAATGCATAGGACAGATGTTTAATGACGCAGCAACATATAATTGAAAGGCAATTAATAATCTGTCATTACGTCACTGCATTATGATATTACGGCTCTAATACGGTGCAGCACAAAGCACTTATGTGCATCCCGAGCGGAGAATGATGTGCTTGAAGCCACATGAAGTTACAGCGCATTGAGTCCGTATTGAAAAGTTCAAAGCACAAAGGAAATACATATTTATGAACAGTGTATTATACATTATCTATCTATGCAATAGTTTATTGAGCCTTTTCTTTTAAAGGTTTTAAATTTCAGTTACTGTGTGCGTGAAGAACAATTATAGTGCTCTGACTCTAGTGTTGTGATCTAACCGACAGCGTCTGACACCCGGTAGAAAGTAACACGATTAAGTTACAGCAATAAAGTCCAGCAAGAAAAAGTTTCTTCATTCGAAAATATAGACCTTTAGACCTTTATCTTAAAGACCCAGTATAATAGGATTAACATTGAATCATCTTGAAGATCGTTTCATCATTGACTGTAACCGAATGCGACGTGCTGTTTGAATGCTGAATGGAGAATGACTGACAGGCGCAGAGAGGGAAAAGTTTACGTGTTCTTGAATTTAATGACTTAAATATTAATTTCTATATCACATAATAGCTTCAGAACACTTATAATACAGTACACAAAAACTTTATGGTACTTTAGAAAGTTTTTGTGCCTTTGTGCCTTACATAGAATAGTATATGCACAATATGAATCAGCCTCGTCAAAGATGGCAGTGTCAGAGCCGATACCGATCCTGAGTATCTAATCGGCGCACTTCTTTTCAACAGTCAAATTGAAATTGAAATTGCTTGAAACTCAACAGATACATCACATTTATTAGCCAGTAGACGTGCAAAGTTTCAGAAACGGGCATGGTGCAAGGACTAAATAGAGCCACCTTTTGACAAAAGTGGGGTTGTTAGTTTTATCTACAGTTACAAAAATCGGTATATACATTGTACTCCTCAAGCCGGACAACTTTCTATTACATAGTCATTAGCTCGGACCAAGAGGAAGTCAGATATTTTGGTTTGAATATGGTGAGCCTCTCTCTGAGCCTACGTCCCTGTATGGCAAGCCCTTTTAACATTTAAAAGCTAAGTTTGCCTATCCGGAATTAACATTGTAGATATCAACAACGTCTTTCTGTCTAGTCGTAATTACATTTTGGATAGTTTGTATTATCATTTAAGATATCTGTAACATAATTTTGACTAGTCGAAATGACAGAGTATGGCAAGCCGTTTTAACATTTAATCTTGAAAGGGCCAAAGCCTTCGGCACCGCCACCCGGGTGCCTTTAGGTAACTAAAGGAACCGGGGTTGCGGTGCCACCGGCTTGGGCCCGCCATCGCTGCTCGCAGCTATATTTCTTCTTTAGTATTATTATTATTTTGCTACCTTTTGGGCACTTTTGGGGCCCTTAACGTGCTCGAAAACTCTTGAAACTTTGCACACGGGTCAGAACCCGCGGCCATCAGAGCCGGGCTGAAGATGGTACCCGGGCGTGGCAGGGCAGCTCGTCAGCGCCCCCTGGAACGGGGTCCGAACACTTGGTCCATAACTCAAACACGCTTGTATGTAATAATATGAAACTCGGTACACACGTTGATCTCATCGTTTCATCTATACCTCGCGCTCTTACTTTTTACCCCAGCCCAACAGGAATTTGGCTATTGAGGTTTGTTTGTAAAACGCTCGCAATGGAATGTCAAATACTCCTCCTAGAGCTTTGATCCACATTCGACGAAACTCGGTCAGCGTGAAGTCAAGACATTGAGGATGAAAGTTTGCGAGGGGATTTTTTATATCTCGAACGGTTTGTCCGTGGCGAGGAAACGAAATCATGGCGAGAAACGTGAAACAGGAAGTGTGTTATAACTTCAGCATACATTAACTGATCTTGATGAAACTTCAGCAGTGTGTTCGCTGTAAGAGGACGATCACATGGATGTGACTATTGTGAGTCAAAGTTATAGCGCCACCAACTGGCAGCAGGAAGTGTGTCACTTTCAAAATGCTTAGATATCACCCTTTTATTTTTACCCGATTTGCTTCAAACTTCATATGTATAATGTAAACATACGGCAGATGTAGACCTGTGAATAGATTCTTGATATCTTTGAAACTGTTGCCGTGGCGACGCATCAAACTTTACCCTTCTTTTAGGATGCTTTTAGGATGCTTTTGAGACCCTTAGCATGCTTCAAATTGCATGAAACTCGACAGACACATCACATTTATTAGCCAGTAGACATGTGCAAAGTTGCAGAAACGGGCGTGGTAAGGGCTCAGTAGCGCCACCTTTTGACAAAAGTGGGGTGGTTAGTTTTAACTAGAGTTACAAAAATTGGTATGTATATTGTACTCCTCGAGCCGGACAACTTTCTAATTGACACTTATTAGCTAGAACCCACAGAAAGTCAGATATTTTTGTTTGAATATGGCCACTCTGAGCCTACATGTCTCTGTGTCTTTGGCTGGCTGGCTGGCTGTCTGTGTGTGTGTGTGTGTGTGTGTGTGTGTGTGCAGGGGGAGGGGGCTTAACCATTTCACTGCTGTGTGTATGACCTGCATAAAGAAAATACATTTCTCAAGCCTGGTATTTTTTAAATAAGTTTTTATTTTTATTTTTTATAAGTAAAGGCATATAACTAGTTTAATTGTAGTGAATTGACAATAGTTTTATATAATTAGTTTATTAATCAGATTAACTTGGTCAATAAACTTGGTCTGAAAATTTGGTCCATA
Organism: Pimephales promelas; assembly: GCF_988280905.1. Classification (NCBI taxonomy): domain Eukaryota; kingdom Metazoa; phylum Chordata; class Actinopteri; order Cypriniformes; family Leuciscidae; genus Pimephales; species Pimephales promelas. The sequence continues at coordinate 15,591,432 of NC_142778.1, read as the reverse complement.
AATCAAACACACTTGCATGTAATAATATGAAACTTGGTACACATATAGATCTCATCGTTTCATATATACTTCACACTCTTACTTTTTACCCCAGCCCAACAGGAAGTTGGCTATTTAGGGTTGTGTTTAAAACACATGCAATGGAATTTAAATTATTGCTCCTAGAGCACTGAACCAAATTCGACTAAAACTCGATCAGCGTGAAGTCAAGACATTAAGGATGAAAAAGTGCCACGGGATTTTTTATATCTCGAACGTTTTGGCCGTGGCGAGGAAACGAAATTATGGCGAGAATCATGGAACAGGATGTGTGTTATAACTTCAGCATACATTAACTGATCTTGATGAAACTTCAGCAGTGTTTTCGCTGTAAGAGACCGATCACATGGATGTGACTATTGTGAGTCAAAGTTATAGCGCCACCAACTGGCAGCAGGAAGTGTGTCACTTTCAAAATGCTTTGAAATCACTCTCTTATTTTTAACCGATTTGCTTTAAACTTCATCTGTATAATGTAAATACACGGCAGATGTAGACCTGTGAATGAATTTTTGATATCTTTGATACTGTTGCCGTGGCAACGAAACAAACTTTAACATTATTTTTTTATGCTTTTGGGACTCTTAGCATGCTTGAAATTGCTTGAAACTCAACAGATACATCACATTTATTAGCCAATAGACATGTGCAACTATGGCAAACGATTAAAGTAATGTCAAAAAAGTAAACACTAAAAGCCTCATATCTTCTAAAAATGTAATTATACATCATTTGTTTCTAAATTAAATTATACAAATATTATAACTTCCCCAATTTTTCCTTTTTTTTCATTTAAGAATTGTGTTTACGTTCAAAAACAGCCAGAATTGTTGTAAAATTCATAAAAAAATAATAATCTGAGTCATACGTAGTGCTATACTGCCCTCTTGTGTTCAATATCAGGTAGACCTATTGTGTATATTCCCACCGGTTAATCAACGTGTGACTCCGCTGGGACTTGGTAGCTTTTAAATCGCTTACTTAAAACCGAAAGTCGAGATACGGATGTCAGCACAAGACATTAATGGTGTGGAGTAGAGCGAGCATTTTAAATAAATTCCTATTAAGTAGGATTGAACTAAACAGAAAGAATGTTCACTCTGTTCTGCTGGTTCCTCGCTGGTGGATCATATGATTACTTTGTCATAATCTATGACAAAAATGCTATTATAAACCATATTACTAATAGATAATACACATTGCTCTTATTTTTGAAAAATACATTCATGAAAAACAAGATAACAAAAATCATAAAAAATATAGCCATGGCTGCTATAAATGTTTGAAATGCATAGGACAGATGTTTAATGACGCAGCAACATATAATTGAAAGGCAATTAATAATCTGTCATTACGTCACTGCATTATGATATTACGGCTCCAATACGGTGCAGCACAAAGCACTTATGTGCATCCCGAGCGGAGAATGATGTGCTTGAAGCCACATGAAGTTACAGCGCATTGAGTCCGTATTGAAAAGTTCAAAGCACAAAGGAAATACATATTTATGAACAGTGTATTATACATTATCTATCTATGCAATAGTTTATTGAGCCTTTTCTTTTAAAGGTTTTAAATTTCAGTTACTGTGTGCGTGAAGAACAATTATAGTGCTCTGACTCTAGTGTTGTGATCTAACCGACAGCGTCCGACACCCGGTAGAAAGTAACACGATTAAGTTACAGCAATAAAGTCCAGCAAGAAAAAGTTTCTTCATTCGAAAATATAGACCTTTAGACCTTTATCTTAAAGATCCAGTATAATAGGATTAACATTGAATCATTGAAGATCGTTTCATCATTGACTGTAACCGAATGTGACGTGCTGTTTGAATGCTGAATGGAGAATGACTGACAGGCGCAGAGAGGGAAAAGTTTGTCTTCTTGAATTTAATGACTTAAATATTAATTTCTATATCACATAATAGCTTCAGAACACTAACAATACAGTACACAAAAACTTTATGGTACTTTAGAAAGTTTTTGTGCCTTTGTGCCTAACAGAATAGTATATGCACAATATAGAATTTGAATCAGCCTCGTCAAAGATGGCAGTGTCAGAGCCGATACCGATCCTGAGTATCTAATCGGCGCACTTCTTTTCAACAGTCAAATTGAAATTGAAATTGCTTGAAACTCAACAGATACATCACATTTATTAGCCAGTAGACATGTGCAAAGTTTCAGAAACGGGCAATGTGCAAGGACTAAATAGCGCCACCTTTTGACAAAAGTGGGGTTGTTAGTTTTATCTACAGTTACAAAAATCGGTATATACATTGTACTCCTCAAGCCGGACAACTTTCTAATACATAGTCATTAGCTCGGACCAAGAGGAAGTCAGATATTTTGGTTTGAATATGGTGAGCCTCTCTCTGAGCCTACGTCCCTGTATGGCAAGCCCTTTTAACATTTAAAAGCTAAGTTTGCCTGTCCGGAATTAACATTGTAGATATCAACAACGTCTTTCTGTCTATTCGTAATTACATTTTGGATAGTTTGTATTATCATTTAAGACATCTGTAACATAATTGTGACTAGTCGAAATGACAGAGTATGGCAAGCCGTTTTAACATTTAATCATAAAAGGGCCAAAGCCTTCGGCACCGCTACCCGGGTGCCTTTAGGTAACTAAAGGAACCGGGGTTGCGGTGCCACCGGCTTGGGCCCGCCATCGCTGCTCGCAGCTATATTTATTCTTTAGTATTATTATTATTTTGCTACCTTTTGGGCACTTTTGGGGCCCTTAACGTGCTCGAAAACTCTTGAAACTTTGCACACGGGTCAGAACCCGCGGCCATCAGAGCCGGGCTGAAGATGGTACCCGGGCGTGGCAGGGCAGCTCGTCAGCGCCCCCTGGAACGGGGTCCGAACACTTGGTCCATAACTCAAACACGCTTGTATGTAATAATATGAAACTCGGTACACATGTTGATCTCATCGTTTCATCTATACCTCGCGCTCTTACTTTTTACCCCAGCCCAACAGGAATTTGGCTATTGAGGTTTGTTTGTAAAACGCTCGCAATGGAATGTCAAATACTCCTCCTAGAGCTTTGATCCACATTCGACGAAACTCGGTCAGCGTGAAGTCAAGACATTGAGGATGAAAGTTTGCGAGGGGATTTTTTATATCTCGAACGGTTTGTCCGTGGCGAGGAAACGAAATCATGGCGAGAAACATGGAACAGGAAGTGTGTTATAACTTCAGCATACATTAACTGATCTTGATGAAACTTCAGCAGTGTGTTCGCTGTAAGAGGACGATCACATGGATGTGACTATTGTGAGTCAAAGTTATAGCGCCACCAACTGGCAGCAGGAAGTGTGTCACTTTCAAAATGCTTAGATATCACCCTTTTATTTTTACCCGATTTGCTTCAAACTTCATATGTATAATGTAAACATACGGCAGATGTAGACCTGTGAATGGATTCTTGATATCTTTGAAACTGTTGCCGTGGCGACGCATCAAACTTTACCCTTCTTTTAGGATGCTTTTAGGATGCTTTTGAGACCCTTAGCATGCTTCAAATTGCATGAAACTCGACAGACACATCACATTTATTAGCCAGTAGACATGTGCAAAGTTGCAGAAACGGGCGTGGTGAGGGCTCAGTAGCGCCACCTTTTGACAAAAGTGGGGTGGTTAGTTTTAACTAGAGTTACAAAAATTGGTATGTATATTGTACTCCTCGAGCCGGACAACTTTCTAATTGACACTTATTAGCTAGGACCCACAGAAAGTCAGATATTTTTGTTTGAATATGGCCACTCTGAGCCTTTGGCTGGCTGGCTGGCTGGCTGGCTGTCTGTGTGTGTGTGTGTGTGTGTGTGCAGGGGGAGGGGGCTTAACCATTTCACTGCTGTGTGTATGACCTGCATAAAGAAAATACATTTCTCAAGCCTGGTATTTTTTAAATAAGTTTTTATTTTTATTTTTTATAAGTAAAGGCATATAACTAGTTTAATTGTAGTGAATTGACAATAGTTTTATATAATTAGTTTATTAATCAGATTAACTTGGTCAATAAACTTGGTCTGAAAATTTGGTCCATAAATCAAACACACTTGCATGTAATAATATGAAACTTGGTACACATATAGATCTCATCGTTTCATATATACTTCACACTGTTACTTTTTACCCCAGCCAAACAGGAAGTTGGCTATTTAGGGTTGTGTTTAAAACACATGCAATGTAATTTAAATTATTGCTCCTAGAGCACTGAACCAAATTCGACGAAACTCGATCAGCGTGAAGTCAAGACATTAAGGATGAAAAAGTGCCACGGGATTTTTGATATCTCGAACGGTTTGGCCGTGGCGAGGAAACGAAATTATGGCGAGAAACATGGAACAGGATGTGTGTTATAACTTCAGCATACATTAACTGATCTTGATGAAACTTCAGCAGTGTTTTCGCTGTAAGAGACCGATCACATGGATGTGACTATTGTGAGTCAAAGTTATAGCGCCACCAACTGGCAGCAGGAAGTGTGTCACTTTCAAAATGCCGTGGCAACGAAACAAACTTTAACATTATTTTTTGATGCTTTTGGGACTCTTAGCTTGCTTGAAATTGCTTGAAACTCAACAGATACATCACATTTATTAGCCAATAGACATGTGCAACTATGGCAAAAGATTAAAGTAATGTCAAAAAAGTAAACACTAAAAGCCTCATATCTTCTAAAAATGTAATTATACATCATTTGTTTCTAAATTAAATTATACAAATATTATAACTTCCCCAATTTTTCCTTTTTTTTCATTTAAGAATTGTGTTTACGTTCAAAAACAGCCAGAATTGTTGTAAAATTCATAAAAAAATAATAATCTGAGTCATACGTAGTGCTATACTGCCCTCTTGTGTTCAATATCAGGTAGGCCTATTGTGTATATTCCCACCGGTTAATCAACGTGTGACTCCGCTGGGACTTGGGAGCTTTTAAATCGCTTACTTAAAACCGAAAGTCAAAATACGGATGTCCGCACAAGACATTAATGGTGTGGAGTAGAGCGAGCATTTTAAATAAATTCCTATTAAGTAGGATTGAACTAAACAGAAAGAATGTTCACTCTGTTCTGCTGGTTCCTCGCTGGTGGATCATATGATTACTTTGTCATAATCTATGACAAAAATGCTATTATAAACCATATTAATAATAGATAATACACATTGCTCTTATTTTTGAAAAATACATTCATGAAAAACAAGATAACAAAAATCATTAAAAAAAAATATAGCCATGGCTGCTATAAAGCAACATATAATTGAAAGGCAATTAATAATCTGTCATTACGTCACTGCATTATGATATTACGGCTCCAATACGGTGCAGCACAAAGCACTTATGTGCATCCCGAGCGGAGAATGATGTGCTTGAAGCCACATGAAGTTACAGCGCATTGAGTCCGTATTGAAAAGTTCAAAGCACAAAGGAAATACATATTTATGAACAGTGTATTATACATTATCTATCTATGCAATAGTTTATTGAGCCTTTTCTTTTAAAGGTTTTAAATTTCAGTTACTGTGTGCGTGAAGAACAATTATAGTGCTCTGACTCTAGTGTTGTGATCTAACCGACAGCGTCCGACACCCGGTAGAAAGTAACACGATTAAGTTACAGCAATAAAGTCCAGCAAGAAAAAGTTTCTTCATTCGAAAATATAGACCTTTAGACCTTTATCTTAAAGATCCAGTATAATAGGATTAACATTGAATCATTGAAGATCGTTTCATCATTGACTGTAACCGAATGTGACGTGCTGTTTGAATGCTGAATGGAGAATGACTGACAGGCGCAGAGAGGGAAAAGTTTGTGTTCTTGAATTTAATGACTTAAATATTAATTTCTATATCACATAATAGCTTCAGAACACTAATAATACAGTACACAAAAACTTTATGGTACTTTAGAAAGTTTTTGTGCCTTTGTGCCTAACAGAATAGTATATGCACAATATAGAATTTGAATCAGCCTCGTCAAAGATGGCAGTGTCAGAGCCGATACCGATCCTGAGTATCTAATCGGCGCACTTCTTTTCAACAGTCAAATTGAAATTGCTTGAAACTCAACAGATACATCACATTTATTAGCCAGTAGACGTGCAAAGTTTCAGAAACGGGCAATGTGCAAGGACTAAATAGCGCCACCTTTTGACAAAAGTGGGGTTGTTAGTTTTATCTACAGTTACAAAAATCGGTATATACATTGTACTCCTCAAGCCGGACAACTTTCTAATACATAGTCATTAGCTCGGACCAAGAGGAAGTCAGATATTTTGGTTTGAATATGGTGAGCCTCTCTCTGAGCCTACGTCCCTGTATGGCAAGCCCTTTTAACATTTAAAAGCTAAGTTTGCCTGTCCGGAATTAACATTGTAGATATCAACAACGTCTTTCTGTCTATTCGTAATTACATTTTGGATAGTTTGTATTATCATTTAAGACATCTGTAACATAATTGTGACTAGTCGAAATGACAGAGTATGGCAAGCCGTTTTAACATTTAATCATAAAAGGGCCAAAGCCTTCGGCACCGCTACCCGGGTGCCTTTAGGTAACTAAAGGAACCGGGGTTGCGGTGCCACCGGCTTGGGCCCGCCATCGCTGCTCGCAGCTATATTTAGGGCCCAAGCCCTGAAAGGGCGAAGGCCCTATTGTTTTCCTAACGATTATTATTAGGGCCCAAGCCCTGAAAGGGCGAAGGCCCTATTGTTTTCCTAAGGATTATTAGGGCCCAAGCCCTGAAAGGGCGAAGGCCCTATTGTTTTCCTAAGGATTATTAGGGCCCAAGCCCTGAAAGGGCGAAGGCCCTATTGTTTTCCTTGCGATTATTTTTCTTCTCTATTATTATTATAATAATTATTATTTTACTACCTTTTGGGCACTTTTGGGGCCCTTAACGTGCTCGAAAACTCTTGAAACTTTGCACACGGGTCAGAACCCGCGGCCATCAGAGCCGGGCTGAAGCTGGTACCTGGGCGTGGCAGGGGGGCTCGTCAGCGCCCCCTGGAACGGGGTCCGAACACTCGGTCCATAACTCAAACACGCTTGCATGTAATAATATGAAACTCGGTACACATGTTGATCTCATCGTTTCATCTATACCTCGCGCTCTTACTTTTTACCCCAGCCCAACAGGAAGTCGGCTATTGAGGTTTGTTTGTAAAACGCTCGCAATGGTATTTGAAATACTCCTCCTAGAGCTTTGATCCACATTCGACGAAACTCGGTCAGCGTGAAGTCAAGACATTGAGGATGAAAGTTTGCGAGGGGATTTTTGATATCTCGAACGGTTTGTCCGTGGCGAGGAAACGAAATCATGGCGAGAAACGTGAAACAGGAAGTGTGTTATAACCTCAGCATACATTAACTGATCTTGATGAAACTTCAGCAGTCTGTTTGCTGTAAGAGGACGATCACATGGATTTGACTATTGTGAGTCAAAGTTATAGCGCCACCAACTGGCAGCAGGAAGTGTGTCACTTTCAAAATGCTTTGATATCACCCTTTTATTTTTACCCGATTTGCTTCAAACTTAATCTGTATAATGTAAATACATAGCAGATGAAGACCTGTGAATGGATTCTTGATATCTTTGATACTGTTGCCGTGGCAGAGCATTAAACTTTAAAATTCTTTTTTTTTGATGATTTTGAGACTCTTAGCGGCTTTTGGGGCCCTTAACGGGTTTGAAAACTCTTGAAACTTTGCACACAGGTCAGATTCCACAGCCGTCAGAGCCGGGCTGAAGATGGTACCTGGGTGTGGCAGGGGGGCTAGACAGCGCCCCCTGGAACGGGGTCCGAACACTTGGTCCATAACTCAAACACGCTTGCATGTAATAATATGAAACTCGGTACACATGTTGATCTCATCGTTCATATATACCTCAAACTATTACTTTTTACCCCAGCCCAACAGGAAGTTGGCTATTGAGGTTTGTTTGTAAAACGCTCGCAATGGAATGTGCAATACTCCTCCTAGAGAATTCAAACACACGGCACGAAACTCGGTCAGCATGAAGTCAAGGCATTGAGGATGAAAGTTTGCGAGGGGATTTTTGATATCTCGAACGGTTTGGCCGTGGCGAGGAAACGAAATTATGGCGAGAAACGTGAAACAGGAAGTGTGTTATAACTTCAGCATACATTAACTGATCTTTATGAAACTTCAGCAGTGTGTTCGCTGTAAGAGGACGATCACATGGATGTGACTATTGTGAGTCAAAGTTATAGCGCCACCAACTGGCAGCAGGAAGTGTGTCACTTTCAAAATGCTTTGAAATCACCCTTTTATTTTTACCCGATTTGCTTCAAACTTAATCCGTATAATGTAAATATACGACAGATGTAGACCTGTGAATGGATTCTTGATATCTTTTAAACTGTTGCCGTGGCAACGCATCAAACTTTACCATTCTTTTAGGATGCTTTTGAGACCCTTAGCATGCTTCAAATCGCATGAAACTCGACAGACACATCACATTTATTAGCCAGTAGACATGTGCAAAGTTTCAGAAACGGGCGTGGTGAGGGCTCAGTAGCACCACCTTTTGACAAAAGTGGGGTTGTTAGTTTTAACTAGAGTTACAAAAATCGGTATGTATATTGTACTCCTCGAGCCGGACAACTTTCTAATTGACACTCATTAGCTAGGACCCACAGAAAGTCAGATATCTTTGTTTGAATGTAGAGAAAATCTTAGAATTTTGCCAGTCTCTCAGTGTCTCTCTGTGTGAGTGAGAGGAGGGGCGCCTGTCAGGTTAATTTTAACCCTTTATTTGCTGTGTGCGACTTCTCTGGCATTTTCGGGGGCCTTAACATCCTCTAAAACTCTTGAAACTTTGCACACGGGTCAGAACCCATGGCCATCAGGGCCGGGCTGAAGCTGGTCATCGGGCGTGGCAGGGCGGCTCGACAGCGCCCCCTGGACTGGGATTCGAACATTTGTTCATAAATCAAACACACTTGCGTGAATTAATATGAAACTCGGTACAATTATAGATCACATCAGGCCAAACAACTTTCGTGCTCTAAGTTTTACGACAATTAAAATGGAAGTTGAGAATTATGGGTTGTTTGAATAGTTGTCCTAGGAGAAATACATCAAATTACAACGCATGTGTTTACCAATCACAACCAAACTCGGTGTGCAAGAAGTCAAGACATTGAGGATGAAAGTTTGTGAGGGGATTTTTGATATCTCAAACGGTTTGGCCGTGACGAGGAAACGAAATTATGGCGAGAAACGTGAAACAGGAAGTGTGTTATAACTTCAGCATACATTAACATATCTTGATGAAACTTCATCAGTGTGTTCGCTGTAAGAGGACGATCACATGGATGTGACTATTTCGAGTCAAAGTTATAGCGCCACCAACTGGCAGCAGGAAGTGTGTCACTTTCAAAATGCTTTGAAATCAACCTCTTATTTTTACCCGATTTGCTTCAAACTTCATCTGTATAATGTAAATACATGGCAGATGAAGACCTGTGAATGGATTCTTGATATCTTTGATACTGTTGCCGTGGCAACGCATCAAACTTTAAAATTCTTTTTTTTTTTGATGATTTTGAGACTCTTAATGGCTTTTGAGGCCCTTAACGGGTTTGAAAACTCTTGAAACTTTGCACACAGGTCATATCCCACAGCCATCAGGCCCGGGCTGAAGATGGTACCTAGGCGTGGCAGGGGGGCTAGACAGCGCCCCCTGGAACGGGGTCCGAAAACTTGGTCCATAAATCAAACACGCTTGCATGTAATAATATGAATGAAAAACTTCATCTGTATAATGTAAACAGATGAAAAACTTCATCTGTATAATGATGAAAAACAGATGAAAAACTTCATCTGTATAATGTAAACATACGGTAGATGTAGACCTGTGAATGGATTCTTGATATCTTTTAAACTGTTGCCGTGGCAAAGCTTCAAACTTTGAAATTATTTTAGGATGCTTTTGAGACTCTTAGCATGCTTGAAATTGCATGAAACTCAACAGACACATCACATTTATTAGCCAGTAGACATGTGCAAAGTTTCAGAAACGGGCATGGTGCAGGGACTAAATAGCGCCACCTTTTGACAAAAGTGGGGTTGTTATTTTTATCTACAGTTACAAAAATCGTTATATACATTGTACTCCTCAAGCCAGACAACTTTCTAATTCATAGTCATTAGCTCAGACCAAGAGGAAGTCAGATATTTTGGTTTGAATATGGTGAGACTCTCTCTGAGCCTACGTCCGTGTATGGCAAGCCCTTTTAACATTTAAAAGCTAAGTTTGCCTATCCGGAAATTAACATTGTAGATATCAACAATGTCTTTCTGTCTAGTCGTAATTACATTTTGGATAGTTTGTATTATCATTTAAGATATCTGTAACATAATTGTGACTAGTCAAAATGACAGACTATGGCAAGCCGTTTTAACATTTAATCATGAAAGGGCCAAAGCCTTCGGCACCGCCACCCCGGTGCCTTTAGGTAACTAAAGGAGCCAGGGGTTGCGGTGCCACTGGCTTGGGCCCGCCATCGCTGCTCGCAGCTATATTTATTATTATTATTATTATTATTATTATTTATACGACTATTTGGGCACTTTTGGGGCCCTTAACGTGCTCGAAAACTCTTGAAACTTTGCACACGGGTCAGAATCCGCGGCCATCAGGGCCGGGCTGAAGATGGTACCCGGGCGTGGCAGGGGGGCTAGACAGCGCCCCCTGGAACGGGGTCCGAAAACTTGGTCCATAAATCAAACACGCTTGCATGTAATAATATGAAACTCGGTGCACATATAGATCTCATCGTTCATATATACCTCAAACTATTACTTTTTACCCCAGCCCAACAGGAAGTCGGTTATTTAGGGTTGTTCATAAAACACTCGCAATGGAATTTGAAGTACTCCTCCTAGAGAATTCAAACACACGGCACGAAACTCGGTCAGCATGAAGTCAAGGCATTGAGGATGAAAGTTTGCGAGGGGATTTTTGATATCTCGAACGGTTTGGCCGTGGCGAGGAAACGAAATTATGGCGAGAATCGTGAAACAGGAAGTGTGTCAGAACTTCAGCATACATTAACTGATCTTGATGAAACTTCAGCAGTTTGTTTGCTGTAAGAGGACGATCACATGGATGTGAATATTGTGAGTCAAAGTTATAGCGCCACCAACTGGCAGCAGGAAGTGTGTCACTTTCAAAATGCTTTGAAATCACCCTCTTATTTTTACCCGATTTGCTTCAAACTTAATCTGTATAATCTAAATACATAGCAGATGAAGACCTGTGAATGGATTCTTGATATCTTTGATACTGTTGCCGTGGCAACGCATCAAACTTTAAAATTCTTTTTTTTGATGATTTTGAGACTCTTAGCGGCTTTTGGGGCCCTTAACGGGTTTGAAAACTCTTGAAACTTTGCACACAGGTCAGATCCCACAGCCATCAGAGCCGGGCTGAAGATGGTACCTGGGTGTGGCAGGGGGGCTAGACAGCGCCCCCTGGAACGGAGTCCGAACACTTGGTCCATAAATCAAACACGCTTGAATGTAATAATATGAAATTCGGTACACATGTTGATCTCATCGTTTCATCTATACCTCACACTCTTACTTTTTACCCCAGCCCAACAGGAAGTCGGCTATTGAGGTTTGTTTGTAAAACGCTCGCTATGGAATGTGCAATACTCCTCCTAGAGAATTCAAACACACGGCACGAAACTCGGTCAGCATGAAGTCAAGGCATTGAGGATGAAAGCTTGTGTGGGGATTTTTGATATCTCGAACGGTTTGGCCGTGGCGAGGAAACGAAATCATGGCGAGAAACGTGAAACAGGAAGTTTGTTATAACTTCAGCATACATTAACTGATCTTGATGAAACTTCAGCAGTATGTTCGCTGTAAGAGGACGATCACATGGATGTGACTATTGTGAGTCAAAGTTATAGCGCCACCAACTGGCAGCAGGAAGTGTGTCACTTTCAAAATGCTTTGAAACCACTCTCTTATTTTTAACCGATTTGCTTCAAACTTCATCTGTATAATGTAAATACACTGCAGATGTAGACCTGTGAATGAATTTTTGATATCTTTGATACTGTTGCCGTGGCAACGAATCAAACTTTAACATTCTTTTTTGATGCTTTTGGGACTCTTAGCATGCTTGAAATTGCTTGAAACTCAACAGATACATCTCATTTATTAGCCAGTAGACATGTGCAACTATGGCAAAAGATTAAAGTAATGTGAAAAAAGTAAACACTAAAAGCCTCATATCTTCTAAAAATGTAATTATACATCATTTGTTTCTAAATTAAATTATACAAATATTATAACTTCCCCAATTTTTCCCTTTTTTCATTTAAGAATTATGTTTACGTTCAAAAACAGCCAGAATTGTTGTAAAATTCAGAAAAAAAATAATAATCTGAGTCATACGTAGTGCTATACTGCCCTCTTGTGTTCAATATCAGGTAGGCCTATTGTGTATATTCCCACCGGTTAATCAACGTGTGACTCCGCTGGGACTTGGGAGCTTTTAAATCGCTTACTTAAAACCGAAAGTCAAAATACGGATGTCCGCACAAGACATTAATGGTGTGGAGTAGAGCGAGCATTTTAAATAAATTCCTATTAAGTAGGATTGAACTAAACAGAAAGAATGTTCACTCTGTTCTGCTGGTTCCTCGCTGGTGGATCATATGATTACTTTGTCATAATCTATGACAAAAATGCTATTATAAACTATATTAATAATAGATAATACACATTGCTCTTATTTTTAAAAAATACATTCATGAAAAACAAGATAACAAAAATCATAAAAAGATATAGCCATGGCTGCTATAAATGTTTGAAATGCATAGGACAGATGTTTAATGACGCAGCAACATATAATTGAAAGGCAATTAATAATCTGTCATTACGTCACTGCATTATCATATTACGGCTCTAATACAGTGCAGCACAAAGCACTTATGTGCATCCCGAGCGGAGAATGATGTGCTTGAAGCCACATGAAGTTACAGCGCATTGAGTCCGTATTGAAAAGTTCAAAGCACAAAGGAAATACATATTTATGAACAGTGTATTATACATTATATATCTATGCAATAGTTTATTGAGCCTTTTCTTTTAAAGGTTTTAAATTTCAGTTACTTTGTGCGTGAAGAACAATTATAGTGCTCTGACTCTAGTGTTGTGATCTAACCGACAGCGTCTGACACCCGGTAGAAAGTAACACGATTAAGTTACAGCAATAAAGTCCAGCAAGAAAAAATTTCTTCATTCGAAAATATAGACTTTTAGACCTTTATCTTAAAGACCCAGTATAACAGGATTAACATTGAATCATCTTGAAGATCGTTTCATCATTGACTGTAACCGAATGCGACGTGCTGTTTGAATGCTGAATGGAGAATGACTGACAGGCGCAGAGAGGGAAAAGTTTACGTGTTCTTGAATTTAATGACTTAAATATTAATTTCTATATCACATAATAGCTTCAGAACACTTATAATACAGTACACAAAAACTTTATGGTACTTTAGAAAGTTTTTGTGCCTTTGTGCCTTACATAGAATAGTATATATGCACAATATAGAATTTGAATCAGCCTCGTCAAAGATGGCAGTGTCAGAGCCGATACCGATCCCGAGTATCTAATCGGCGCACTTCTTTTCAACAGTCAAATTGAAATTGAAATTGCTTGAAACTCAACAGATACATCACATTTATTAGCCAGTAGACGTGCAAAGTTTCAGAAACGGGCATGGTGCAAGGACTAAATAGCGCCACCTTTTGACAAAAGTGGGGTTGTTAGTTTTATCTACAGTTACAAAAATCGGTATATACATTTTACTCCTCAAGCCGGACAACTTTCTATTACATAGTCATTAGCTCGGACCAAGAGGAAGTCCGATATTTTGGTTTGAATATGGTGAGCCTCTCTCTGAGCCTACGTCCTTGTATGGCAAGCCCTTTTAACATTTAAAAGCTAAGTTTGCCTATCCGGAATTAACATTGTAGATATCAACAACGTCTTTCTGTCTAGTCCTAATTACATTTTGGATAGTTTGTATTATCATTTAAGATATCTGTAACATAATTTTGACTAGTCGAAATGACAGAGTATGGCAAGCCGTTTTAACATTTAATCATGAAAGGGCCAAAGCCTTCGGCACCGCCACCCGGGTGCCTTTAGGTAACTAAAGGAACCGGGGTTGCGGTGCCACCGGCTTGGGCCCGCCATCGCTGCTCGCAGCTATATTTAGGGCCCAAGCCCTGAAAGGGCGAAGGCCCTATTGTTTTCCTTCCGATTATTTTTTTTTTTCTTTTATTTTTCTAACGACTATTCGGGCACTTTTGGGGCCCTTAACATGCTCGAAAACTCTTGAAACTTTGCACACGGGTCAGAACCCGCGGCCATCAGAGCCGGGCTGAAGCTGGTACCTGGGCGTGGCAGGGCGGCTCGTCAGCGCCCCCTGGAACGGGGTCCGAACACTTGGTCCATAACTCAAACACGCTTGTATGTAATAATATGAAACTCGGTACACATGTTGCTCTCATCGTTTCATCTATACCTCACACTCTTACTTTTTACCCCAGCCCAACAGGAAGTCGGCTATTGAGGTTTGTTTGTAAAACGCTCGCAATGGAATGTTAAATACTCCTCCTAGAGCTTTGATCCAAGTTCGACGAAACTCAGTCAGCGTGAAGTCAAGACATTGAGGATGAAAGTTTGCGAGGGGATTTTTGATATCTCGAACGGTTTGTCCGTAGCGAGGAAACGAAACTATGGCGAGAAACGTGAAACAGGAAGTGTGTTATAACTTCAGCATACATTAACTGATCTTGATGAAACTTCAGCAGTGTGTTCGCTGTAAGAGGACGATCACATGGATGTGACTATTGTGAGTCAAAGTTATAGTGCCACCAACTGGCAGCAGGAAGTGTGTCACTTTCAAAATGCTTTGAAATCACCCTTTTATTTTTACCCGATTTGCTTCAAACTTCATCTGAATAATGTAAACATACGATAGATGTAGACCTGTGAATGGATTCTTGATATCTTTTAAACTGTTGCCGTGGCAACGCATCAAACTTTACCATTCTTATAGGATGCTTTTGAGACCCTTAGCATGCTTCAAATTACATGAAACTCGACAGACACATCACATTTATTAGCCAGTAGACATGTGCAAAGTTTCAGAAACGGGCGTGGTGAGGGCTCAGTAGCGCCACCTTTTGACAAAAGTGGGGTTGTTAGTTTTATCTACAGTTACAAAAATCGGTATGTATATTGTACTCCTCGAGCCGGACAACTTTCTAATTGACACTCATTAGCTAGGACCCACAGAAAGTCAGATATGTTTGTTTGAATGTAGAGAAAATCTCAGAATTTTGCCAGTCTCTCAGTGTCCCTCTGTGTGAGTGAGAGGAGGGGCGCCTGTCAGGTTAATTTTAACCCTTTATTTGCTGTGTGCGACTTCTCTGGCATTTTCGGGGGCCTTAACATCCTCGAAAACTCTTGAAACTTTGCACACGGGTCAGAACCCATGGCCATCAGGGCCGGGCTGAAGCTGGTAACCGGGCGTGGCAGGGCGGCTCGACAGCGCCCCCTGGACTGGGATTCGAACATTTGTCCATAAATCAAACACACTTGCATGAATTAATATGAAACTCGGTACAATTATAGATCACATCAGGCCAAACAACTTTCGTGCTCTAAGTTTTATGACAGTTCAAATGGAAGTTATTTATGAATTATGAATTATGGGTTGTTTGAATAATTGTCCTAGGAGAAATACATCAAATCACAATGCATGTGTTTACCAATCACAACAAAACTCGGTGTGCATGAAGTCAAGACATTGAGGATGCTCAATTCCGGACGGATTTTTGATATCTCGAACGGTCTGGCCGTGGCGAGGAAATGAATTTGACTAAAAAAGGACACATAAAGTGTGTTATAACTTTGCTCAATTTACCTACAGTTACAAAACTTACCACGTATATTGTTCTCGTCAAGCCGATCAACTTTCCAATTTAAAGTCATTCGCTCTGAGCAACAGAAAGTCAGATATTGTAGTTTGAATGGATTTATTTCCCCTGCGATTCTCTCTCTCTCTCTCTCTCTCTCTCTCTCTCTCTCTCTCTCTCTCTGTGTGTGTGTGTGTGTGTGGGTGTGTGTGTGTGTGGGGAGGGGAGGGCTGTTGTCTGTGTTTATGTGTGTGTGTGTGTGTGTGTGGGTGTGTGTGTGTGTGTGGGGAGGGGAGGGCTGTTGTCTGTGTTTATGTGTGTGTGTGTGGCTGGCTGTGATTTTTCCTTCAAGTCCTTGTCTCTAAGTCCTTGTCTTTTTGCATAACAATTTTGTATAACAATATTTTTAAATGACAAAACAGGCATATAACCCCCATCTTTTAAATGTATAGATTGCTTTAAATGAAAGTAAGATTGTATTTGTAATTGAAGTTGAATGAATTTAAAATTCATGTGCTATATTTCATTCAATATATTTGTTTTCCTTAAGATTTTAAAACACTAACTTCATTGTTATCTGAATTACAAATATTTGTTTCTGTATAAAATAATACTCTGACTAAAAACACATTTGATGTTTTTTTTTGTATTTTTATTTACATGTATTTATGTGTGTGTGTGTGTGTGTGTGTGTATATATAAAGTGCAGGGTTTTTTTAGATAAAGTAGAATTTCTATAACTATGTGTTGAACTAATAAATCACTCTTGTGTGTGTTAAACACAATCTACTTAATACAGACAACTTCATTATAAAGATAAATAACAAATCCAAAAAATATATGATTATAATCTATGACAAAAAAAGCCATTACAAACTATATTATTGGAAAATACACATTGCTCTTTGTATTGTTGTAAAATATTCATGAAAAACAAGATAACAAAAATCAAAAAGATAAATTATTTTAGATATAGCCATGTTTTAAATGTATAGCAGAGATGTTAATTGAGGCAGCAACATACAAACTTTCTAGAACAACATGGACCTGGATAGCTGGTTTTTATGGAGGACAGTGAAGAGGAAGAGGGTGCAAATCAAACAGCTCATTCTCAGACTACACAGCAAACAGCTTAAGTTTTTAGTGCTTTGTTTGAGGTTTTTAGTGCTCTGTCCTATCTATTATCAACATATAATAGATGGAACAGAACAAGAAAGGCAATTAATAATCTGTCATTGCGTCACTGCATTATGATATGAAAGGCTCAGTACAGTGTGGCACAAAACGCTTATGCGCATCCCGAGTAGAGAATGATGTGCTTAAAGCCACATGGAGTTACAGCGCACAGCGCATCGAGTCCGCATTGATGCAAGCTCTACAATACACTTCTTTTTGATAGTCAAAGCGGGGGTTACGTTTTTACACGTCGTACAGAATAACCCTAAAGGCACCAAGGTGGCGGTGCCACCGGCTTTTTATTAAATATAAATATAGCTGTGAGCAGCGATAAAGGGCCAAAGCCGGCGGTACCACCATCCCGGTGCCTTTGGGTAACTAAAGGCATCGGGGTTGCGGTGCCACCGGCTTGGGCCCGCAATCGCTGCTCGCAGCTATATTTATTATTATTATTATTATTTATACGACTATTCGGGCACTTTTGGGGCCCTTAACATGCTCAAAAACTCTTGAAACTTAGCACACGGGTCAGAACCCGCGGCCATCAGGGCCTGGCTGAAGATGGTACCCGGGCGTGGCAGGGGGGCTAGACAGCGCCCCCTGGAACGGGGTCCGAAAACTTGGTCCATAACTCAAACACGCTTGCATGTAATAATATGAAACTCGGTGCACATATAGATCTCATCGTTCATATATACCTCAAACTATTACTTTTTACCCCAGCCCAACAGGAAGTCGGTTACTTAGGGTTGTTCATAAAACACTCGCAATGGAATTTGAAGTACTACTCCTAGAGAATTCAAACACACGGCACGAAACTCGGTCAGCATGAAGTCAAGGCATTGACGATGAAAGTTTGCGAGGGGATTTTTGATATCTCGAACGGTTTGGCCATGGCGAGGAAACGAATTTATGGCGAGAAACGTGAAACAGGAAGTGTGTTATAACTTCAGCATACATTAACTGATCTTGATGAAACTTCAGCAGTATGTTCGCTGTAAGAGGACGATCACATGGATGTGACTATTGTGAGTCAGAGTTATAGCGCCACCAACTGGTAGCAGGAAGTGTGTCACTTTCAAAATGCTTTGAACTCACCCTTTTATTTTTACCCGATGTGCTTCAAACTTAATCTGTATAATGTAAATACATAGCAGAAGAAGACCTGTGAATGGATTCTTGATATCTTTGATACTGTTGCCGTGGCAACGCATCAAACTTTAAAATTCTTTTTTTTTATGATTTTGAGACTCTTAGCGGCTTTTGGGGCCCTTAACGGGTTTGAAAACTCTTGAAACTTTGCACACAGGTCAGATCCCACAGCCATCAGAGCCGGGCTGAAGATGGTACCTGGGTGTGGCAGGGGGGCTAGACAGCGCCCCCTGGAACGGGGTCCGAACACTTGGTCCATAAATCAAACACGCTTGCATGTAATAATATGAAACTCGGTACACATGTTGATCTCATCGTTTCATCTATACCTCATGCTCTTACTTTTTACCCCAGCCAAACAGGAAGTCGGCTATTGAGGTTTGTTTGTAAAACGCTCGCAATGGAATGTGCAATACTCCTCCTAGAGAATTCAAACACACGGCACGAAACTCGGTCAGCATGAAGTCAAGGCATTGAGGATGAAAGTTTGCGAGGGGATTTTTGATATCTCGAACGGTTTGGCCGTGGCGAGGAAACAAAATTATGGCGAGAAACGTGAAACAGGAAGTGTGTTATAACTTCAGCATAGATTAACTGATCTTGATGAAACTTCAGCAGTGTGTTCGCTGTAAGAGGACGATCACGTGGATGTGACTATTGTGAGTCAGAGTTATAGCGCCACCAACTGGCAGCAGGAAGTGTGTCACTTTAAAACTGCTTTGATATCACCCTCTTATTTTTAACCGATTTGCTTCAAACTTCATCTGTATAATGTAAAAATACAGCAGATGTAGACCTGTGAATGGATTCTTGATATCTTTGATACTGTTGCTGTGGCAACAAATCAAACTTTAACATTCTTTTTTGATACTTTTGGGACTCTTAGCATGCTTGAAATTGCTTGAAACAGATAGATACAGATAGCTCGACAGATACATCACATTTATTAGCCAGTAGGCATGTGCAACTTTGGCAAAAGATTAAAGTAATGTCAAAAAAGTAAACAGTAAACACTAAAAGCCTCATATCTTCTAAAAATGTAATTATACATCATTTGTTTCTAAATTAAATTATACAAATATTATAATTAAACCAGTTTTTCCCTTTTTTCATTTAAGAATTATGTTTACGTTCAAAAACAGCCAGAAAGGTTTTAAAATTCAGAAGAAGAAAAAATAATCTGAGTCATACGTAGTGCTATACTGCCCTCTTGTGTTCAATATCAGGTAGGCCTATTGTGTATATTCCCACCGGTTAATCAACGTGTGACTCCGCTGGGACTCGGGAACTTTTAAATCGCTTACTTAAAACCGAAAGTCAAAATACAGATATCCGCACAAGACATTAATGTTGTGGAGTAGAGCGAGCATTTTAAATAAATTCCTATTAAGTAGGATTGAACTAAACAGAATGAACGTTCACTCTGTTCTGCTGGTTCCTCGCTGTTGGCGCGCACAGTTATGAATGCTTGTGCAGCCATGAGTTTTAGTTTAATTTTAAAATTAGCGCAATTTCGGGATTTTTATTATTTGAATTTATTTTTAAAAAACACAATGTTGAGTTTTATTGTAACACTGTTTAATCGCGCCCACGGTTATATTTTGTATATTATATATAATTATAATGTATTTCTGTATAAAATAATACTACAATAAAAAACACATTTGTGACCGAACTGATCCAGCAAAATTAGTCACAGTGACCCAAATTTAAAAATTGAGATTTTGATATTAATGGAAAGAGGACACTGTAAGCTTTCAAATGATACCTTGGTCATACCTTGAATGGTTGTAACGATATACAGATTTGAATTCTGGTCGTCTGCCCTTTTTTTCCAATTGAAAACCTAAGAAAATCGCTTTTAAAGTTTTTTTGCCCGTTTTTTTTTTTTTTTGATATCTTTCAAAATCCATAGCATTTTAAGGGATAAACTATTTATTTTATATAGCTTAATTTGACCAAATAGATTAACATATAAATGCAATTTAACGAGGCTGAAACTCAACTTATTTTTAATTTTTTTGAAATAAATAATTAAAAAGTCACTTTTACAAAAATGTTCAAAATCAGAAAGATTAAAGAGGAGTCAGAGAGAAATTCAGTTTTCATACGGATTAGCCCACATAAGCAGAGAGCAGTCTGTTTTCTTTCATTTTGAATGGTTGTGTTTAAAAGTAGACATTTCAATATATATGTCTGTGAGGATACCTTATACGCTGACTTTCGGTTCATGAGACAAGCTTCAGTTCACGTGCCGCGCGTAGCCGCGTCGTGATTAGGCCTAGCCTATTGTCTGCAATTTATTTCTTATTATTAAATCCTAGTAATTGGTTGATGAAACATTGATTTAAATTAAGATAATTATTTTAAAACGAAATTTACTTTAAAGAAAGGCTTTGTGCTTGCATGTTTAAGCTATGTGAAAGTTTTAGTGCTGCTTCCAGAGAACGGTCACGTTCGGATTGTTTTTCCTCATAAATGCGAACACGGAAAATAAAATAAAGATTTTATGTTCTGGAGAGAGTCAACCCTTCTTCATCCGGTGAGTATTACTTTTGGTTTGTGCAGTGTGGTTCACATAGGCCAATTTATTAAAATATTTAATTATCTGGGAATTGGATGCTGAAATTGCCCAATTTAAAAAAAAAATAGTAATAATTTAAGTTTTGTGGTGTAAGTCTACGTATTTTATAGGCTAATGTTAACTTCAAATAATACTAATAGTAATTTAAAGATGTTGTAGCTAGCATTGGGTCTGGACGTGAAGGATAACTTCGGGAGTTGAAGGGACGTGTCGGTGTCGTGATTCTGTCTTCTCACACCGCGACACAGGTTCGTGGATCTGAGTGTCGCGATCGTTACAGCCTTACATAGGCTATATTCTTCTTGCAGATAAATATACTCACGCAGTTTAGGTTAGAAGCCTCCAGTGAGTTCAACGTTTCAGGGGATACCCGGGAAATGCTCAGAGGTGACGAGGGGAGTTGAGAAGAGCAATGTTTATTTCAGCGAAGCTTTGACAACTTTAATCGTTATTTAAATACCTTTACTCAATTATCTCGACTACGAAACCCTGTGAGATTATTTTTGAATGTCTGTTCTTTTAAATTAGCAAAAAAAAAAATATAATTTTTTTTTTGTTATTTCATGGTTTTTCCACATAATCGGCCCATATCTTAAAATGGAAGGTTGCAACTTCCGACTCATTTCGCCAGAGCGGGTCACATTTGATTTTTATTTTTTAAACAATGTAATGTGTAACCTAAAAATAAACAGATTATTTGATAAATGATATATTTAAATCTCCATATTGTAGCCTAATATCTGCAGGGCAGCCTAGTCTTAATAAATGTATGCTTCATTTTTCATTAGTAAATTTGATCAATAAATTCAATAATTTAGAATAATAAGACACTATAGGGCTGTTACCCTAGGTAAGGCTGATCAAATTAAATCGGTTACACAATAATGTTACGAGATTGGTTTAACAGGAGTCAATTAAAAATCGCTGTAAAGAACGATACTTTTAAACATAACCCTAAATCACCATAAGGTGTCGCCAGATGACCGTCTTAATGAACGAGTCATGGATTCAAAATGCTGAATCATTCAGTAATGAGAAAACACATTGCTTTGAGATGCGCGATGGGTCGCTGTGATCTTTGTTTAACTATTTTCTCTGCTGAAACAGAAAAAAAGTCAATATTGCATCTAAAAAGTCAATATTGCATCTAAAATGTAAGTGACTTGACTTGTGTGTGTGACTATGTTTGTTGTAGTGATAAGAGTTGCATCCTTGTTAAAGTTTAAGGCCTTGTGTTTTTATGAAGAGTTCAGATGCAAAAGCCTCTAAATGCCATTTGAAATGTTCTTCTTTAATGATGATTTTTTATCAAACTTGTATATTTAAGTTCAGTAATTTCACTTAAATAACAATTAATAGGTAATCATCATTGCCATTTAAGTGAAATCACTGAACTTAAATATACAAGCTTGATAAAAATGATCATTCTAGAAGAAAATTTCAAATGGCACTTAGAGGCTTTTGCATCTGAACTCTTCATATCTTTCTTTCTTTTTTTTTCTTTTTTTACAAAATATGCATATAACCCATATATTTTAGATTTATTATTTGTTTTAAATTAAATTAAGATTGTATTTTTGGTAATTGAACCTGAATGAATTTAAAAATGAATGTGCTATATTTCAGATCATATATTTGTTTTTCTTAAAATTTGAACTAACTTTATTCTCAGCTGAATTATAAATATTTTATTTCTGTATGAATTAAAAACACATTTGATTTTTCTTTTTTAATCAATGTAGAATGTGTAACTGAAATATAAACAGATTAGGGCTCTGTTCGAGGACAAGTAACTAAAACCAATGCGACATGATGAATGTTTGTTTCCCAAACCATCTGAGTAACAGCTTACTTTTCTTTCTTACTATATTCTTTCTTACTATAAACTGTGCTGTAGAGCTTGCATCAGTCAAAGCAGGGTTACATTTTGCATGTCGTGCACAATAAACCTAAAGGCACCAGGGTGGCGGTGCCACCGGCTTCATATATATATGTATATATACAGTATATATATATATATATATATATATATATATATATATATATATATATACAGTATATATATATATATACAGTATATATATATATATATATATATAGCTGTGATCCGCGATGAAGGGCCAAAGCCAGTGGCATGGCCACCCTGGTGCTTTTAGGTAACTAAGGAACCGGGGTTGCGGTGCCACCGGCTTGGGCCCTTCATCGCTGCTCGCAGCTATATTTAGGGCCCAAGCCCTGAAAGGGCGAAGGCCCTATTGTTTTCCTTAGGATTATTATTATTATTATTAGGGCCCAAGCCCTGAAAGGGCGAAGGCCCTATTGTTAGGGCCCAAGCCCTGAAAGGGCGAAGGCCCTATTGTTTTCCTTAGGATTATTATTATTATTAGGGCCCAAGCCCTGAAAGGGCGAAGGCCCTATTGTTTTCCTTGGGATTATTTTTCTTTACTATTATTATTATAATAATTATTATTTTACTACCTTTTGGGCACTTTTGGGGCCCTTAACGTGCTCGAAAACTCTTGAAACTTTGCACACGGGTCAGAACCCGCGGCCATCAGAGCCGGGCTGAAGCTGGTACCCGGGCGTGGTAGGGCGGCTCGTCAGCGCCCCCTGGAACGGGGTCCGAACACTTGGTCCATAACTCAAACACGCTTGTATGTAATAATATGAAACTCGGTACACATGTTGATCTCATCGTTTCATCTATACCTCACACTCTTACTTTTTACCCCAGCCCAACAGGAAGTCGGCTATTGAGGTTTGTTTGTAAAACGCTCGCAATGGAATGTCATATACTCCTCCTAGAGCTTTGATCCAAATTCGACGAAACTCGGTCAGCGTGAAGTCAAGACATTGAGGATGAAAGTTTGCGAGGGGATTTTTTATATCTCGAACGGTTTGTCCGTGGCGAGGAAACGAAATCATGGCGAGAAACGTGAAACAGGAAGTGTGTTATAACTTCAGCATACATTAACTGATCTTGATGAAACTTCAGCAGTGTGTTCGCTGTAAGAGGACGATCACATGGATGTGACTATTGTGAGTCAAAGTTATAGCGCCACCAACTGGCAGCAGGAAGTGTGTCACTTTCAAAATGCTTTGATATCACCCTTTTATTTTTACCCGATTTGCTTCAAACTTCATATGTATAATGTAAACATACGGCAGATGTAGACCTGTGAATGGATTCTTGATATCTTTGAAACTGTTGCCGTGGCGACGCATCAAACTTTACCCTTCTTTTAGGATGCTTTTTGGATGCTTTTGAGACCCTTAGCATGCTTCAAATTGCATGAAACTCGACAGACACATCACATTTATTAGCCAGTAGACATGTGCAAAGTTTCAGAAACGGGCGTGGTGAGGGCTCAGTAGCGCCACCTTTTGACAAAAGTGGGGTTGTTAGTTTTAACTAGAGTTACAAAAATTGGTATGTATATTGTACTCCTCGAGCCGGACAACTTTCTAATTGACACTTATTAGCTAGGACCCACAGAAAGTCAGATATTTTTGTTTGAATATGGCCACTCTGAGCCTACATGTCTCTGTGTCTCTGTGTCTTTGGCTGGCTGGCTGACTGGCTGGCTGTCTGTGTGTGTGTGTGTGTGTGTGTGTGTGTGTGTGTGTGTGTGTGTGTGTGTGTGTGTGTGTGTGTGTGTGTGTGTGTGTGTGCAGGGGGAGGGGGCTTAACCATTTCACTGCTGTGTGTATGACCTGCATAAAGAAAATACATTTCTCAAGCCTGGTATTTTTTAAATAAGTTTTTATTTTTATTTTTTATAAGTAAAGGCATATAACTAGTTTAATTGTAGTGAATTGACAATAGTTTTATATAATTAGTTTATTAATCAGATTAACTTGGTCAATAAACTTGGTCTGAAAATTTGGTCCATAAATCAAACACACTTGCATGTAATAATATGAAACTTGGTACACATATAGATCTCATCGTTTCATATATACTTCACACTCTTACTTTTTACCCCAGCTCAACAGGAAGTCGGCTATTTAGGGTTGTGTTTAAAACACATGCAATGGAATTTAAATTATTGCTCCTAGAGCACTGAACCAAATTCGACGAAACTCGATCAGCGTGAAGTCAAGACATTAAGGATGAAAAAGTGCCACGGGATTTTTGATACCTCGAACGGTTTGGCCGTGGCGAGGAAACGAAATTATGGCGAGAAACATGAAACAGGATGTGTGTTATAACTTCAGCATACATTAACTGATCTTGATGAAACTTCAGCAGTGTTTTCGCTGTAAGAGACCGATCACATGGATGTGACTATTGTGAGTCAAAGTTATAGCGCCACCAACTGGCAGCAGGAAGTGTGTCACTTTCAAAATGCTTTGAAATCACTCTCTTATTTTTAACCGATTTGCTTCAAACTTCATCTGTATAATGTAAATACACGGCAGATGTAGACCTGTGAATGAATTTTTGATATCTTTGATACTGTTGCCGTGGCAACGAAACAAACTTTAACATTCTTTTTTGATGCTTTTGGGACTCTTAGCATGCTTGAAATTGCTTGAAACTCAACAGATACATCACATTTATTAGCCAGTAGACATGTGCAACTATGGCAAAAGATTAAAGTAATGTGAAAAAAGTAAACACTAAAAGCCTCATATCTTCTAAAAATGTAATTATACATCATTTGTTTCTAAATTAAATTATACAAATATTATAACTTCCCCAATTTTTCCCTTTTTTCATTTAAGAATTATGTTTACGTTCAAAAACAGCCAGAATTGTTGTAAAATTTAGAAAAAAATAATAATCCGAGTCATACGTAGTGCTATACTGCCCTCTTGTGTTCAATATCAGGTAGGCCTATTGTGTATATTCCCACCGGTTAATCAACGTGTGACTCCGCTGGGACTTGGGAGCTTTTAAATCGCTTACTTAAAACCGAAAGTCAAAATACGGATGTCCGCACAAGACATTAATGGTGTGGAGTAGAGCGAGCATTTTAAATAAATTCCTATTAAGTAGGATTGAACTAAACAGAAAGAATGTTCACTCTGTTCTGCTGGTTCCTCGCTGGTGGATCATATGATTACTTTGTCATAATCTATGACAAAAATGCTATTATAAACTATATTAATAATAGATAATACACATTGCTCTTATTTTTAAAAAATACATTCATGAAAAACAAGATAACAAAAATCATAAAAAGATATAGCCATGGCTGCTATAAATGTTTGAAATGCATAGGACAGATGTTTAATGACGCAGCAACATATAATTGAAAGGCAATTAATAATCTGTCATTACGTCACTGCATTATGATATTACGGCTCTAATACGGTGCAGCACAAAGCACTTATGTGCATCCCGAGCGGAGAATGATGTGCTTGAAGCCACATGAAGTTACAGCGCATTGAGTCCGTATTGAAAAGTTCAAAGCACAAAGGAAATACATATTTATGAACAGTGTATTATACATTATATATCTATGCAATAGTTTATTGAGCCTTTTCTTTTAAAGGTTTTAAATTTCAGTTACTGTGTGCGTGAAGAACAATTATAGTGCTCTGACTCTAGTGTTGTGATCTAACCGACAGCGTCTGACACCCGGTAGAAAGTAACACGATTAAGTTACAGCAATAAAGTCCAGCAAGAAAAAGTTTCTTCATTCGAAAATATAGACCTTTAGACCTTTATCTTAAAGACCCAGTATAATAGGATTAACATTGAATCATCTTGAAGATCGTTTCATCATTGACTGTAACCGAATGCGACGTGCTGTTTGAATGCTGAATGGAGAATGACTGACAGGCGCAGAGAGGGAAAAGTTTACGTGTTCTTGAATTTAATGACTTAAATATTAATTTCTATATCACATAATAGCTTCAGAACACTTATAATACAGTACACAAAAACTTAATGGTACTTTAGAAAGTTTTTGTGCCTTTGTGCCTTACATAGAATAGTATATGCACAATATAGAATTTGAATCAGCCTCGTCAAAGATGGCAGTGTCAGAGCCGATACCGATCCTGAGTATCTAACCGGCACACTTCTTTTCAACAGTCAAATTGAAATTGAAATTGCTTGAAACTCAACAGATACATCACATTTATTAGCCAGTAGACGTGCAAAGTTTCAGAAACGGGCATGGTGCAAGGACTAAATAGCGCCACCTTTTGACAAAAGTGGGGTTGTTAGTTTTATCTACAGTTACAAAAATCGGTATATACATTTTACTCCTCAAGCCGGACAACTTTCTATACATAGTCATTAGCTCGGACCAAGAGGAAGTCCGATATTTTGGTTTGAATATGGTGAGCCTCTCTCTGAGCCTACGTCCCTGTATGGCAAGCCCTTTTAACATTTAAAAGCTAAGTTTGCCTATCCGGAATTAACATTGTAGATATCAACAACGTCTTTCTGTCTAGTCGTAATTACATTTTGGATAGTTTGTATTATCATTTAAGATATCTGTAACATAATTTTGACTAGTCGAAATGACAGAGTATGGCAAGCCGTTTTAACATTTAATCATGAAAGGGCCAAAGCCTTCGGCACCGCCACCCGGGTGCCTTTAGGTAACTAAAGGAACCGGGGTTGCGGTGCTACCGGCTTGGGCCCGCCATCGCTGCTCGCAGCTATATTTATTATTATTATTATTATTTATACGACTATTCGGGCACTTTTGGGGCCCTTAACATGCTCAAAAACTCTTGAAACTTAGCACACGGGTCAGAACCCGCGGCCATCAGAGCCGGGCTGAAGATGGTACCCGGGCGTGGCAGGGGGACTAGACAGCGCCCCCTGGAACGGGGTCCGAAAACTTGGTCCATAAATCAAACACGCTTGCATGTAATAATATGAAACTCGGTGCACATATAGATCTCATCGTACATATATACCTCATACTATTACTTTTTACCCCAGCCCAACAGGAAGTCGGTTATTTAGGGTTGTTCATAAAACACTCGCAATGGAATTTGAAGTACTACTCCTAGAGAATTCAAACACACGGCACGAAACTCGGTCAGCATGAAGTCAAGGCATTGACGATGAAAGTTTGCGAGGGGATTTTTGATATCTCGAACGGTTTGGCCATGGCGAGGAAACGAAATTATGGCGAGAAACGTGAAACAGGAAGTGTGTTATAACTTCAGCATACATTAACTGATCTTGATGAAACTTCAGCAGTGTGTTCGCTGTAAGAGGACGATCACATGGATGTGACTATTGTGAGTCAAAGTTATAGCGCCACCAACTGGTAGCAGGAAGTGTGTCACTTTCAAAATGCTTTGATCTCACCCTTTTATTTTTACCTGATGTGCTTCAAACTTAATCTGTATAATATAAATACATAGCAGATGAAGACCTGTGAATGGATTCTTGATATCTTTGATACTGTTGCCGTGGCAACGCATCAAACTTTAAAATTCTTTTTTTTAATGATTTTGAGACTCTTAGCGGCTTTTGGGGCCCTTAACGGGTTTGAAAACTCTTGAAACTTTGCACACAGGTCAGATCCCACAGCCATCAGAGCCGGGCTGAAGCTGGTACCTGGGTGTGGCAGGGGGGCTAGACAGCGCCCCCTGGAACGGGGTCCGAACACTTGGTCCATAAATCAAACACGCTTGCATGTAATAATATGAAACTCGGTACACATGTTGATCTCATCGTTTCATCTATACCTCACGCTCTTACTTTTTACTCCAGCCAAACAGGAAGTCGGCTATTGAGGTTTGTTTGTAAAACGCTCGCAATGGAATGTGCAATACTCCTCCTAGAGAATTCAAACACACGGCACAAAACTCGGTCAGCATGAAGTCAAGGCATTGAGGATGAAAGTTTGCGAGGGGATTTTTGATATCTCGAACGGTTTGGCCGTGGCGAGGAAACAAAATTATGGCGAGAAACGTGAAACAGGAAGTGTGTTATAACTTCAGCATACATTAACTGATCTTGATGAAACTTCAGCAGTGTGTTCACTGTAAGAGGCTGATTACATGGATGTGACTATTGTGAGTCAAAGTTATAGCGCCACCAACTGGCAGCAGGAAGTGTGTCACTTTCAAAATGCTTTGATATCACCCTCTTATTTTTAACCGATTTGCTTCAAACTTCATCTGTATAATGTAAAAATACAGCAGATGTAGACCTGTGAATGGATTCTTGATATCTTTGATACTGTTGCTGTGGCAACAAATCAAACTAACATTCTTTTTTGATACTTTTGGGACTCTTAGCATGCTTGAAATTGCTTGAAACAGATAGATACAGATAGCTCGACAGATCACATTTATTAGCCAGTAGGCATGTGCAACTTTGGCAAAAGATTAAAGTAATGTCAAAAAAGTAAACACTAAAAGCCTCATATCTTCTAAAAATGTAATTATACATCATTTGTTTCTAAATTAAATTATACAAATATTATAACTTCCCCAATTTTTCCTTTTTTTCATTTAAGAATTATGTTTACGTTCAAAAACAGCCAGAATTGTTGTAAAATTCATAAAAAAATAATAATCTGAGTCATACGTAGTGCTATACTGCCCTCTTGTGTTCAATATCAGTTAGGCCTATTGTGTATATTCCCACCGGTTAATCAACGTGTGACTCCGCTGGGACTCGGGAACTTTTAAATCGCTTACTTAAAACCGAAAGTCAAAATACAGATATCCGCACAAGACATTAATGTTGTGGAGTAGAGCAAGCATTTTAAATAAATTCCTATTAAGTAGGATTGAACTAAACAGAATGAACGTTCACTCTGTTCTGCTGGTTCCTCGCTGTTGGCGCGCACAGTTATGAATGCTTGTGCAGCCATGAGTTTTAGTTTAATTTTAAAATTAGCGCAATTTCGGGATTTGTATTATTTGAATTTATTTTTAAAAAACACAATGTTGAGTTTTATTGTAACACTGTTTAATCGCGCCCACGGTTATATTTTGTATATTATATATAATTATAATGTATTTCTGTATAAAATAATACTACAATAAAAAACACATTTGTGACCGACCTGATCCAGCAAAATTAGTCACAGTGACCCAAATTTAAAAATTGAGATTTTGATATTAATGGAAAGAGGACACTGTAAGCTTTCAAATGATACCTTGGTCATACCTTGAATGGTTGTAAAGATATACAGATTTGAATTCTGGTCGTCTGCCCTTTTTTTCCAATTGAAAACCTAAGAAAATCGCTTTTAAAGTTTTTTTGCCCGTTTTTTTTTTTTTTTTTTTTGATATCTTTCAAAATCCATAGCATTTTAAGGGATAAACTATTTATTTTATATAGCTTAATTTGACCAAATAGATTAACATATATAAATGCAATTTAACGAGGCTGAAACTCAACTTATTTTAAATTTTTTTGAAATAAATAATTAAAAAGTCACTTTTACAAAAATGTTCTAAAATCAGAAAGATTGAAGAGGAGTCAGAGAGAAATTCAGTTTTCATACGGATTAGCCCACATAAGCAGAGAGCAGTCTGTTTTCTTTCATTTTGAATGGTTGTCTTTAAAAGTAGACATTTCAATATATATGTCTGTGAGGATACCTTATACGCTGACTTTCGGTTCATGAGACAAGCTTCAGTTCACGTGCCGCGCGTCTCCGCGTCGTGATTAGGCCTAGCCTATTGTCTGCAATTTATTTCTTATTATTAAATCCTAGTAATTGGTTGATGAAACATTGATTTAAATTAAGATAATTATTTTAAAACGAAATTTACTTTAAAGAAAGGCTTTGTGCTTGCATGTTTAAGCTATGTGAAAGTTTTAGTGCTGCTTCCAGAGAACGGCCACGTTCGGATTGTTTTTCCTCATAAATGCGAACACGGAAAATAAAATAAAGATTTTATGTTCTGGAGAGAGTCAACCCTTCTTCATCCGGTGAGTATTACTTTTGGTTTGTGCAGTGTGGTTCACATAGGCCAATTTATTAAAATATTTAATTATCTGGGAATTGGATCTCCTCCATAATGCTGAAATTGCCCAATTTTAAAAAAATTAGTAATAATTTAAGTTTTGTGGTGTAAGTCTACGTATTTTATAATGTTAACTTCAAATAATACTAATAGTAATTTAAAGATGTTGTAGCTAGCATTGGGTCTGGACGTGAAGGATAACTTCGGGAGTTGAAGGGACGTGTCGGTGTCGTGATTCTGTCTTCTCACACCGCGACACAGGTTCGTGGATCTGAGTGTCGCGATCGTTACAGCCTTACATAGGCTATATTCTTCTTGCAGATAAATATACTCACGCAGTTTAGGTTAGAAGCCTCCAGTGAGTTCAACGTTTCAGGGGATACCCGGGAAATGCTCAGAGGTGACGAGGGGAGTTGAGAAGAGCAATGTTTATTTCAGCTAATTTAAAGCTTTGACAACTTTAATCGTTATTTAAATACCTTTACTCAATTATCTCGACTACGAAACCCTGTGAGATTATTTTTGAATGTCTGTTCTTTGAAATTTTTTTTTTTTTTTTTTTTGTTATTTCATGGTTTTTCCACATAATCGGCCCATATCTTAAAATGGAAGGTTGCAACTTCCGACTCATTTCGCCAGAGCGGGTCAGATTTGATTTTTATTTTTTAAACAATGTAATGTGTAACCTAAAAATAAACAGATTATTTGATAAATGGTATATTTAAATCTGCATATTGTAGCCTAATATCTGCAGGGCAACCTATAGTCTTAATAAATATGCTTCATTTTTCATTAGTAAATTTGATCAATAAATTCAATAATTTAGAATAATAAGGGCTGTTATCCTAGGTAAGGCTGATCAAATTAAATCGGTTACACAATAATGTTACGAGATTGGTTTAACAGGAGTCAATTAAAAATCGCTGTAAAGAACGATACTTTTAAACATAACCCTAAATCACCATAAGGTGTCGCCAGATGACCGTCTTAATGAATGAGTCATGGATTCAAAATGCTGAATCATTCAGTAATGAAAAAACACATTGCTTTGAGATGCGCGATGGGTCGCTGTGATCTTTGTTTAACTATTTTCTCTGCTGAAACAGAAAAAAGTCAATATTGCATCTAAAAAGTCAATATTGCATCTAAAATGTAAGTGACTTGACTTGTGTGTGTGACTATGTTTGTTGTAGTGATAAGAGTTGCACCCTTGTTAAAGTTTAAGACCTTGTGTTTTTGGATATATATCTTTCTTTCTTTTTTTTTTCTTTTTTTACAAAATATGCATATAACCCATATATTTTAGATTTATTATTTACTTTAAATTAAATTAAGATTGTATTTTTGGTAATTGAACCTGAATGAATTTAAAAATGAATGTGCTATATTTCAGATCATATATTTGTTTTTCTTAAAATTTGAACTAACTTTATTCTCAGCTGAATTATAAATATTTTATTTCTGTATGAATTAAAAACACATTTGATTTTTCTTTTTTAATCAATGTAGAATGTGTAACTGAAATATAAACAGATTAGGGCTCTGTTCGAGGACAAGTAACTAAAACCAATACGACATGATGAATGTTTGTTTCCCAAACCATCTCAGAGTAACAGCTTACTTTTCTTTCTTACTATATTCTTTCTTACTATAAACTGTGCTGTAGAGCTTGCATCAGTCAAAGCAGGGTTACATTTTGCATGTCGTGCACAATAAACCTAAAGGCACCAGGGTGGCGGTGCCACCGGCTTCATGTATATATATATATATACAGTATATATATATATAGCTGTGATCCGCGATGAAGGGCCAAAGCCAGTGGCATGGCCACCCTGGTGCTTTTAGGTAACTAAGGAACCGGGGTTGCGGTGCCACCGGCTTGGGCCCTTCATCGCTGCTCGCAGCTATATTTTTCCTTCCGATTATTTTTTTTTTTCTTTTATTTTTCTAACGACTATTCGAGCACTTTTGGGGCCCTTAACATGCTCGAAAACTCTTGAAACTTTGCACACGGGTCAGAACCCGCGGCCATCAGAGCCGGGCTGAAGATGGTACCTGGGCGTGGCAGGGCGGCTCGTCAGCGCCCCCTGGAACGGGGTCCGAACACTTGGTCCATAACTCAAACACGCTTGTATGTAATAATATGAAACTCGGTACACATGTTGCTCTCATCGTTTCATCTATACCTCACACTCTTACTTTTTACCCCAGCCCAACAGGAAGTCGGCTATTGAGGTTTGTTTGTAAAACGCTCGCAATGGAATGTTAAATACTCCTCCTAGAGCTTTGATCCAAGTTCGACGAAACTCAGTCAGCGTGAAGTCAAGACATTGAGGATGAAAGTTTGCGAGGGGATTTTTGATATCTCGAACGGTTTGTCCGTGGCGAGGAAACGAAACTATGGCGAGAAACGTGAAACAGGAAGTGTGTTATAACTTCAGCATACATTAACTGATCTTGATGAAACTTCAGCAGTCTGTTCGCTGTAAGAGGACGATCACATGGATGTGACTATTGTGAGTCAAAGTTATAGTGCCACCAACTGGCAGCAGGAAGTGTGTCACTTTCAAAATGCTTTGAAATCACCCTTTTATTTTTACCCGATTTGCTTCAAACTTCATCTGAATAATGTAAACATACGATAGATGTAGACCTGTGAATGGATTCTTGATATCTTTTAAACTGTTGCCGTGGCAACGCATCAAACTTTACCATTCTTATAGGATGCTTTTGAGACCCTTAGCATGCTTCAAATTGCATGAAACTCGACAGACACATCACATTTATTAGCCAGTAGACATGTGCAAAGTTTCAGAAACGGGCGTGGTGAGGGCTCAGTAGCGCCACCTTTTGACAAAAGTGGGGTTG
This sequence comes from Pimephales promelas, assembly GCF_988280905.1. Taxonomy (NCBI): domain Eukaryota; kingdom Metazoa; phylum Chordata; class Actinopteri; order Cypriniformes; family Leuciscidae; genus Pimephales; species Pimephales promelas. The sequence goes on along the minus strand of NC_142778.1, from coordinate 15,557,709 downwards.
TTAGTTTTATCTACAGTTACAAAAATCGGTATGTATATTGTACTCCTCGAGCCGGACAACTTTCTAATTGACACTCATTAGCTAGGACCCACAGAAAGTCAGATATGTTTGTTTGAATGTAGAGAAAATCTCAGAATTTTGCCAGTGTCTCAGTGTCCCTCTGTGTGAGTGAGAGGAGGGGCGCCTGTCAGGTTAATTTTAACCCTTTATTTACTGTGTGCGACTTCTCTGGCATTTTCGGGGGCCTTAACATCCTCGAAAACTCTTGAAACTTTGCACACGGGTCAGAACCCATGGCCATCAGGGCCGGGCTGAAGCTGGTAACCGGGCGTGGCAGGGCGGCTCGACAGCGCCCCCTGGACTGGGATTCGAACATTTGTCCATAAATCAAACACACTTGCATGAATTAATATGAAACTCGGTACAATTATAGATCACATCAGGCCAAACAACTTTCGTGCTCTAAGTTTTATGACAGTTCAAATGGAAGTTATTTATGAATTATGAATTATGGGTTGTTTGAATAATTGTCCTAGGAGAAATACATCAAATCACAATGCATGTGTTTACCAATCACAACCAAACTCAGTGTGCATGAAGTCAAGACATTGAGGATGCTCAATTCCGGACGGATTTTTGATATCTCGAACGGTCTGGCCGTGGCGAGGAAATAAATTTTATGACTAAAAAAGGACACATAAAGTGTGTTATAACTTTGCTCAATTTACCTACAGTTACAAAACTTACCACGTATATTGTTCTCGTCAAGCCGATCAACTTTCCAATTTAAAGTCATTCGCTCTGAGCAACAGAAAGTCAGATATTGTAGTTTGAATGGATTTATTTCCCCTGCGATTCTCTCTCTCTCTCTCTCTCTCTCTCTCTCTCTCTCTCTCTCTCTGTGTGTGTGTGTGTGTGTGTGGGTGTGTGTGTGTATGGGGAGGGGAGGGCTGTTGTCTGTGTTTATGTGTGTGTGTGTGTGTGTGTGTGTGTGTGTGTGTGGGTGTGTGTGTGTGTGGGGAGGGGAGGGCTGTTGTCTGTGTTTATGTGTGTGTGTGTGGCTGGCTGTGATTTTTCCTTCAAGTCCTTGTCTCTAAGTCCTTGTCTTTTTGCATAACAATTTTGCATAACAATATTTTTAAATGACAAAATAGGCATATAACCCCCATCTTTTAAATGTATAGATTGCTTTAAATAAAAGTAAGATTGTATTTGTAATTGAAGTTAAATGAATTTAAAATTCATGTGCTATATTTCATTCAATATATTTGTTTTCCTTAAGATTTTAAAACACTAACTTCATTGTTATCTGAATTACAAATATTTGTTTCTGTATAAAATAATACTTTGACTAAAAACACATTTGATGGTTTTTTTTGGTATTTTTATTTACATGTATTTATGTGTGTGTGTGTGTGTGTGTGTGTGTGTGTGTGTGTATATAAAGTGCAGGTTTTTTTTAGATAAAGTAGAATTTCTATAACTATGTGTTGAACTAATAAATCACTCTTGTGTGTGTTAAACACAATCTACTTAATACAGACAACTTCATTATAAAGATAAATAACAAATCCAAAAATTATATGATTATAATCTATGACAAAAAAAGCCATTACAAACTATATTATTGGAAAATACACATTGCTCTTTGTATTGTTGTAAAATATTCATGAAAAACAAGATAACAAAAATCAAAAAGATAAATTATTTTAGATATAGCCATGTTTTAAATGTATAGCAGAGATGTTAATTGAGGCAGCAACATACAAACTTTCTAGAACAACATGGACCTGGATAGCTGGTTTTTATGGAGGACAGTGAAGAGGAAGAGGGTGCAAATCAAACAGCTCATTCTCAGACTACACAGCAAACAGCTTAAGTTTTTAGTGCTTTGTTTGAGGTTTTTAGTGCTCTGTCCTATCTATTATCAACATATAATAGATGGAACAGAACAAGAAAGGCAATTAATAATCTGTCATTGCGTCACTGCATTATGATATGAAAGGCTCAGTACAGTGTGGCACAAAACGCTTATGCGCATCCCGAGTAGAGAATGATGCGCTTAAAGCCACATGGAGTTACAGCGCACAGCGCATCGAGTCCGCATTGATGCAAGCTCTACAATACACTTCTTTTTGATAGTCAAAGCGGGGGTTACGTTTTTACACGTCGTACAGAATAACCCTAAAGGCACCAAGGTGGCGGTGCCACCGGCTTTTTATTAAATATAAATATAGCTGTGAGCAGCGATAAAGGGCCAAAGCCGGCGGTACCACCATCCCGGTGCCTTTGGGTAACTAAAGGCATCGGGGTTGCGGTGCCACCGGCTTGGGCCCGCAATCGCTGCTCGCAGCTATATTTATTATTATTATTATTATTATTATTATTTATACGACTATTCGGGCACTTTTGGGGCCCTTAACATGCTCAAAAACTCTTGAAACTTAGCACACGGGTCAGAACCCGCGGCCATCAGGGCCGGGCTGAAGATGGTACCCGGGCGTGGCAGGGGGACTAGACAGCGCCCCCTGGAACGGGGTCCGAAAACTTGGTCCATAAATCAAACACGCTTGTATGTAATAATATGAAACTCGGTACACATGTTGATCTCATCGTTCATATATACCTCAAACTATTACTTTTTACCCCAGCCCAACAGGAAGTCGGTTATTTAGAGTTGTTCATAAAACACTCGCAATGGAATGTGCAATACTCCTCCTAGAGAATTCAAACACACGGCACGAAACTCGGTCAGCGTGAAGTCAAGATATTGAGGATGAAAGTTTGCGAGGGGATTTTTGATATCTCGAACGGTTTGGCCGTGGCGAGGAAACGAAATAATGGCGAGAATCGTGAAACAGGAAGTGTGTCATAACTTCAGCATACATTAACTGATCTTGATGAAACTTCAGCAGTTTGTTCGCTGTAAGAGGACGATCACATGGATGTGACTATTGTGAGTCAAAGTTATAGCGCCACCAACTGGCAGCAGGAAGTGTGTCACTTTCAAAATGCTTTGAACTCACCCTTTTATTTTTACCCGATGTGCTTCAAACTTAATCTGTATAATGTAAATACATAGCAGATGAAGACCTGTGAATGGATTCTTGATATCTTTGATACTGTTGCCGTGGCAACGCATCAAACTTTAAAATTCTTTTTTTTTATGATTTTGAGACTCTTAGCGGCTTTTGGGGCCCTTAACGGGTTTGAAAACTCTTGAAACTTTGCACACAGGTCAGATCCCACAGCCATCAGAGCCGGGCTGAAGATGGTACCTGGGTGTGGCAGGGGGGCTAGACAGCGCCCCCTGGAACGGGGTCCGAACACTTGGTCCATAAATCAAACACGCTTGCATGTAATAATATGAAACTCGGTACACATGTTGATCTCATCGTTTCATCTATACCTCACGCTCTTACTTTTTACCCCAGCCCAACAGGAAGTCGGCTATTGAGGTTTGTTTGTAAAACGCTCGCAATGGAATGTGCAATACTCCTCCTAGAGAATTCAAACACACGGCACGAAACTCGGTCAGCATGAAGTCAAGGCATTGAGGATGAAAGTTTGCGAGGGGATTTTTGATATCTCGAACGGTTTGGCCGTGGCAAGGAAACAAAATTATGGCGAGAAACGTGAAACAGGTAGTGTGTCAGAACTTCAGCATACATTAACTGATCTTGATGAAACTTCAGCAGTGTGTTCACTGTAAGAGGCTGATTACATGGATGTGACTATTGTGAGTCAAAGTTATAGCGCCACCAACTGGCAGCAGGAAGTGTGTTACTTTCAAAATGCTTTGATATCACCCTCTTATTTTTAACCGATTTGCTTCAAACTTCATCTGTATAATGTAAAAATACAGCAGATGTAGACCTGTGAATGGATTCTTGATATCTTTGATACTGTTGCTGTGGCAACAAATCAAACTTTAACATTCTTTTTTGATACTTTTGGGACTCTTAGCATGCTTGAAATTGCTTGAAACAGATAGATACAGATAGCTCGACAGATACATCACATTTATTAGCCAGTAGGCATGTGCAACTTTGGCAAAAGATTAAAGTAATGTCAAAAAAGTAAACAGTAAACACTAAAAGCCTCATATCTTCTAAAAATGTAATTATACATCATTTGTTTCTAAATTAAATTATACAAATATTATAATTAAACCAGTTTTTCCCTTTTTTCATTTAAGAATTATGTTTACGTTCAAAAACAGCCATATTGGTTGTAAAATTCAGAAGAAGAAAAAATAATCTGAGTCATACGTAGTGCTATACTGCCCTCTTGTGTTCAATATCAGTTAGGCCTATTGTGTATATTCCCACCGGTTAATCAACGTGTGACTCCGCTGGGACTCGGGAACTTTTAAATCGCTTACTTAAAACCGAAAGTCAAAATACAGATATCCGCACAAGACATTAATGTTGTGGAGTAGAGCAAGCATTTTAAATAAATTCCTATTAAGTAGGATTGAACTAAACAGAATGAACGTTCACTCTGTTCTGCTGGTTCCTCGCTGTTGGCGGCTTGGCGCGCACAGTTATGAATGCTTGTGCAGCCATGAGTTTTAGTTTAATTTTAAAATTAGCGCAATTTCGGGATTTGTATTATTTGAATTTATTTTTAAAAAACAAAATGTTGAGTTTTATTGTAACACTGTTTAATCGCGCCCACGGTTATATTTTGTATATTATATATAATTATAATGTATTTCTGTATAAAATAATACTACAATAAAAAACACATTTGTGACCGACCTGATCCAGCTAAATTAGTCACAGTGACCCAAATTTAAAAATTGAGATTTTGATATTAATGGAAAGAGGACACTGTAAGCTTTCAAATGATACCTTGGTCATACCTTGAATGGTTGTAAAGATATACAGATTTGAATTCTGGTCGTCTGCCCTTTTTTTTAAAGTTTTTTTGCCCGTTTTTTTTTTGTTGTTGTTGTTGATATCTTTCAAAATCCATAGCATTTTAAGGGATAAACTATTTATTTTATATAGCTTAATTTGACCAAATAGATTAACATATATAAATGCAATTTAACGAGGCTGAAACTCAACTTATTTTTAATTTTTTTGAAATAAATAATTAAAAAGTCACTTTTACAAAAATGTTCTAAAATCAGAAAGATTGAAGAGGAGTCAGAGAGAAATTCAGTTTTCATACGGATTAGCCCACATAAGCAGAGAGCAGTCTGTTTTCTTTCATTTTGAATGGTTGTCTTTAGACATTTCAATATATATGTCTGTGAGGATACCTTATACGCTGACTTTCGGTTCATGAGACAAGCTTCAGTTCACGTGCCGCGCGTCTCCGCGTCGTGATTAGGCCTAGCCTATTGTCTGCAATTTATTTCTTATTATTAAATCCTAGTAATTGTTTGATGAAACATTGATTTAAATTAAGATAATTATTTTAAAACGAAATTTACTTTAAAGAAAGGCTTTGTGCTTGCATGTTTAAGCTATGTGAAAGTTTTAGTGCTGCTTCCAGAGAACGGTCACGTTCGGATTGTTTTTCCTCATAAATGCGAACACGGAAAATAAAATAAAGATTTTATGTTCTGGAGAGAGTCAACCCTTCTTCATCCGGTGAGTATTACTTTTGGTTCGTGCAGTGTGGTTCACATAGGCCAATTTATTAAAATATTTAATTATCTGGGAATTGGATCTCCTCCATAATGCTGAAATTGCCCAATTTTAAAAAAATTAGTAATAATTTAAGTTTTGTGGTGTAAGTCTACGTATTTTATAATGTTAACTTCAAATAATACTAATAGTAATTTAAAGATGTTGTAGCTAGCATTGGGTCTGGACGTGAAGGATAACTTCGGGAGTTGAAGGGACGTGTCGGTGTCGTGATTCTGTCTTCTCACACCGCGACACAGGTTCGTGGATCTGAGTGTCGCGATCGTTACAGCCTTACATAGGCTATATTCTTCTTGCAGATAAATATACTCACGCAGTTTAGGTTAGAAGCCTCCAGTGAGTTCAACGTTTCAGGGGATACCCGGGAAATGCTCAGAGGTGACGAGGGGAGTTGAGAATAGCAATGTTTATTTCAGCGAATTTAAAGCTTTGACAACTTTAATCGTTATTTAAATACCTTTACTCAATTATCTCGACTACGAAACCCTGTGAGATTATTTTTGAATGTCTGTTCTTTGAAATTAGCAAATATATATATATATATATTTTTTTTTTGTTATTTCATGGTTTTTCCACATAATCGGCTCATATCTTAAAATGGAAGGTTGCAACTTCCGACTCATTTCGCCAGAGCGGGTCACATTTGATTTTTATTTTTTAAACAATGTAATGTGTAACCTAAAAATAAACAGATTATTTGATAAATGGTAGGCTATATTTAAATCTGCATATTGTAGCCTAATATCTGCAGGGCAGCCTAGTCTTAATAAATGTATGCTTCATTTTTCATTAGTAAATTTGATCAATAAATTCAATAATTTAGAATAATAAGACACTATAGGGCTGTTACCCTAGGTAAGGCTGATCAAATTAAATCGGTTACACAATAATGTTAAGAGATTGGTTTAACAGGAGTCAATTAAAAATCGCTGTAAAGAACGATACTTTTAAACATAACCCTAAATCACCATAAGGTGTCGCCAGATGACCGTCTTAATGAACGAGTCATGGATTCAAAATGCTGAATCATTCAGTAATGAGAAAACACATTGCTTTGAGATGCGCGATGGGTCGCTGTGATCTTTGTTTAACTATTTTCTCTGCTGAAACAGAAAAAAGTCAATATTGCATCTAAAAAGTCAATATTGCATCTAAAATGTAAGTGACTTGACTTGTGTGTGTGACTATGTTTGTTGTAGTGATAAGAGTTGCACCCTTGTTAAAGTTTAAGGCCTTGTGTTTTTGGATATATATCTTTCTTTCTTTCTTTTTTCTTTTTTTTTTTTTTACAAAATATGCATATAACCCATATATTTAGGGCCCAAGCCCTGAAAGGGCGAAGGCCCTATTGTTTTCCTTAGGATTATTCTTTTCTATTATTATTATTAGGGCCCAAGCCCTGAAAGGGCGAAGGCCCTATTGTTTTCCTTAGGATTATTCTTTTCTATTATTATTATTATTATTATTATTATTAGGGCCCAAGCCCTGAAAGGGCGAAGGCCCTATTGTTTTCCTTAGGATTATTCTTTTCTATTATTATTAGGGCCCAAGCCCTGAAAGGGCGAAGGCCCTATTGTTTTCCTTAGGATTATTCTTTTCTATTATTATTATTATTATTATTATTATTATTATTTTTCTTACGACTATTCGGGCACTTTTGGGGCCCTTAACATGCTCGAAAACTCTTGAAACTTTGCACACGGGTCAGAACCCGCGGCCATCAGAGCCGGGCTGAAGATGGTACCCGGGCGTGGCAGGGGGGCTCGTCAGCGCCCCCTGGAATGGGGTCCGAACACTTGGTCCATAACTCAAACACGCTTGCATGTAATAATATGAAACTCGGTACGCATGTTGATCTCATCGTTTCATCTATACCTCGCGCTTTTACTTTTTACCCCAGCCCAACAGGAAGTCGGCTATTGAGGTTTGTTTGTAAAACGCTCGCAATGTTATTTGAAATACTCCTCCTAGAGCTTTGATCCAAATTCGACGATACTCGGTCAGCGTAAAGTGAAGACATTGAGGATGAAAGCTTGTGTGGGGATTTTTGATATCTCGAACGGTTTGGCCGTGGCGAGGAAACGAAATCATGGCGAGAAACGTGAAACAGGAAGTTTGTTATAACTTCAGCATACATTAACTGATCTTGATGAAACTTCAGCAGTATGTTCGCTGTAAGAGGACGATCACATGGATGTGACTATTGTGAGTCAAAGTTATAGCGCCACCAACTGGCAGCAGGAAGTGTGTCACTTTCAAAATGCTTTGATATCACCCTTTTATTTTTACCCGATTTGCTTCAAACTTCATATGTATAATGTAAACATACGGCAGATGTAGACCTGTGAATGGATTCTTGATATCTTTGAAACTGTTGCCGTGGCGACGCATCAAACTTTACCCTTCTTTTAGGATGCTTTTAGGATGCTTTTGAGACCCTTAGCATGCTTCAAAATGCATGAAACTCGACAGACACATCACATTTATTAGCCAGTAGACACGTGCAATGTTTCAGAAACGGGCGTGGTGAGGGCTCAGTAGCGCCACCTTTTGACAAAAGTAGGGTTGTTAGTTTTATCTACAGTTACAAAAATCGGTATGTATATTGTACTCCTCGAGCCGGACAACTTTCTAATTGACACTCATTAGCTAGGACCCACAGAAAGTCAGATATGTTTGTTTGAATGTGGTCTTGCTTAATCTGAGCCTACATCTCTGTCTTTGCCTGTCTGTGTATGTGTGTGTGTTTGTAGGGGGAGGGGTCTTAACCATTTCACTCCTGTGTGTATGGCCTGCATAAAAAATAAATGCCTTAAGCCTGGTATTTTTTTTAATAAGTTTTTTATTTTTTATAAGTAAAGGCATATAACCAGTTTAATTGTAGTGCATTAATAGTTTTATAGGTTTATTAATTAAATTAACTTGGTCCATAAACTTGATCTGAAAATTTGGTCCATAAATCAAACACACTTGCATGTAATAATATGACTTGAGTGTTAATCACATCATGTTTTCAGTTTGAATATAAAATATATAAATTATGTAAAAAAAATAAAGTTGATCCAGCTGGAGCGCAGGCTGAGAATAGCGCTGTCATGACTGGATCACGAGATCATCAGTCATGCCCTCTCATACCTTACGCGCACACCACGCCCACTTACATCAGATCACATCAACATGTCAGCCGGAGGGATAACGAGGGTCGTCGTCGCTTTTGGATTCAAGAATTTCTTACAACAAGATGGCAAAAGAACAGCGCTTTGCAAGACATGCAACGTTAAGATCGCGGTCAGATGACAACCTCCAATTTCGTCCGTCATTTGAAGAGCCATTCTGCCCACTGTGCCCAGTAAGTGCTTGTCAATTTGTTAATGTTATCTGGTTAGCTCGTTCGTAGTTAGCTAGCTAATGTAAGTTAAAGGAGAACTCCGGCGCAAAATTACACATTGTTACCTAGTCAACCGTTATCTGAGATTTGTTTTCATGACTGCCGAATGTAAATAGTTTTATCTATAAAAACAGTTTAGCCTATAAGTGACGTCCGACATTCTGCATATTGTGTTATTTTGTTAAGCCCCACTAAAGGCATAAAAAACTGTAAAGCACAATCAAGTTTTCACACTATATTCCAAGACTTCTAAAGTCATTCAATAGCTTAATGTGTGGTAAAATTAATATTTTAGTCTCTAAGTTAAAGTTAACGGAAAGTCATCTCGCCTCAGTCATTCTCCATGCATCAGCATTAGCGCGTCGCGTTCGGTTGCGACAGTAACACGACGACACTCTCTTCAAGATCAATGTTCCCAATATTATACTTTATTTGTAGATAAGGCATAAAGGTCTATGATTTGCATAAAATGACTATCTTGCTGGAGTGGAGTTTATTGCCCTTTAGAATACACTAAGCATTAGTGCTGCACGATTAATTATATCGCAGTCGTAATAGCGATCTCAAACCTATGCAATTATATAACGCAAAATGCCGCGATTTTATATGAAATAAACAAAGTAGGGCTATTAGCGCAGCATCTCTTCTTTTTTGTCATCCTTTGACTAGTGTTACAAGATCCCCCTCTTATTGGTTCAAATGCCTTTTCGCATTTTGCACGACAAGAAGTGAAAAGCTGCCTGTGAGTGCCCTAGATTAGAATAGATGAGACTCGCATAATGCGCATGCACTGACCGTGTGCCAGCCCAGAATAAACAGTTCTCTTTCGAGCTTGAACGAACAATAGCACACACAATTATGCCAAAATGTGATTTTGTCTAGTATCTTCATAACATAAGAAAATTCTATGGATGAAAAGAGTTGTGCTATGAGGCGCGTGTGAGATCCGCGTCTCGGCAACGGGTGCTCTTAAAGGGCCAGCAGCGAATAAAGCGTTCTTTCAGTAAAGTTAAAAGAACAAAGGGAAATTAGAAAATTACTCACTGATCTTGAGTAAAGAACTTTTGTAGCTTTAATAAGGATTATTATATATATAATTTATGATTCAGGCAGCGCAGACTGTTTGATAACTTTATTCAATTTCTGTACCTGTTAAGACAGGAAGGGCACAGGTAAATATGTTTTTTATTATGGGTTTATGTGGGGATTGTTTGAAGTTCACTTAATTTAAAAGCTGTTATATATTTTTTTTAAGCGTAATAATTTTTTAAAAAGTTGATGGCTTTCAATTGATGGAATCACTGTAATGTTGGTTTGGTTGATGGTTTATTGATCATTATAGGTGTTATCAATCATTTATTGTTGTTGTTGTTTTTAGTTTGAGTTGAGAAATAAACATTAATCTGTGTGTGCATTTTACTTTAGAACCAAGCAAGTTGGACTCATGAAACCATTTTATTATATCGGAGTCGCAAATCGCAATTGCAATATTGGCTCAAATATGACATTTTCCCAAATCGTGCAGCCCTACTAAGCATAGATTATAGATACCATCCCTTCGCTATGTTCTTTTCAATTGAGAAGCGTTTGCGTGCTGTGACTTGGTGTTGCTTCAAGTGCATCATTCTGCACACGGGATGCGCATGATTGCTTATAATACTTTGGGGAGACAAGGGGGCGTGGCCTAAGGGAATAGCACTCGTGATGTTAAGTGATGTTACCCCGCCATCGCTGATACAACCTTTAGCAGTCATGTTTTTGCTTCTTGAGAGAGAGAGAAAGTGTGTGTGTGTGTGTGTGTGTGTGAGCAATGGCGGTTCTAGGCGGGGGCCTGGGGGGGCCAGTGCCCCTGCGACAACAAGCTTGGACCCCCTTGTGGCCCCCTAAATGTGGAGTCAGTGTGAAATATTTTTTTATAGTGTGTCACGCATTGAGCATGACAGTCACTCGTTTCAGTCTTTTGTCTCACACTCCCGTCACACATTGTATTTCTCATGCGGAAAAACTATTAATAATATATTTAATATACGCAATTTCTCTGGCCGCGCCGCTCTCACGTGAGAATCAAGCGCGTCTCGCCTGGAGTTCAGCAGTCGACCCTGCTACGCATCAGCCAATCAAAAAAAGAGAAGTGCTACTACATTGGTTGTTAGTTTTATCTACAGTTACAAAAATCGGTATATACATTGTACTCCTCAAGCCGTACAACTTTCTAATACATAGTCATTAGCTCGGACCAAGAGGAAGTCAGATATTTTGGTCTGAATATGGTGAGCCTCTCTCTGAGCCTACGTCCCTGTATGGCAAGCCCTTTTAACATTTAAAAGCTAAGTTTGCCTGTCCGGAATTAACATTGTAGATATCAACAACGTCTTTCTGTCTAGTCGTTACACTTTGGATAGTTTGTATTATCATTTAAGATATCTGTAACATAATTGTGACTAGTCGAAATGACAGAGTATGGCAAGCCGCCTTAACATTTAATCATGAAAGGGCCAAAGCCTTCGGCACCGCCACCCGGGTGCCTTTAGGTAACTAAAGGAACCGGGGTTGCGGTGCCTCCGGCTTGGGCCCGCCATCGCTGCTCGCAGCTATATTTTATTATTATTATTTTGTAACCTTTTGGGCATTTTTGGGGCCCTTAACGTGCTCGAAAACTCTTGAAACTTTGCACACGGGTCAGAACCCGCGGCCATCAGAGCCGGGCTGAAGCTGGTACCCGGGCGTGGCAGGGCGGCTCGTCAGCGCCCCCTGGAACGGGGTACGAACACTTGGTCCATAACTCAAACACGTTTGTATGTAATAATATGAAACTCTGTGCACATGTTGATCTCATAGTTTCATCTATACCTCGCGCTTTTACTTTTTACCCCAGCCCAACAGGAAGTCGGCTATTGAGGTTTGTTTGTAAAACGCTCGCAATGGAATGTTAAATACTCCTCCTAGAGCTTTGATCCAAATTCGACAAAACTCGGTCAGCATGAAGTCAAGACATTGAGGATGAAAGTTTGCGAGGGGATTTTTGATATCTCGAACGGTTTGGCCGTGGCGAGGAAACGAAATCATGGCGAGAAACGTGAACCAGGAAGTGTGTTATAACTTCAGCATACATTAACTGATCTTGATGAAACTTCAGCAGTGTGTTCGCTGTAAGAGGCCGATCACATGGATGTGACTATTGTGAGTCAAAGTTATAGCGCCACCAACTGGCAGCAGGAAGTGTGTCACTTTCAAAATGCTTTGATATCACCCTTTTATTTTTACCCGATTTGCTTCAAACGTCATCTGTATAATGTAAACATACGGCAGATGTAGACCTGTGAATGGATTCTTGATATCTTTGAAACTGTTGCCGTGGCGACGCATCAAACGTTACCATTCTTTTAGGATGCTTTTGAGACCCTTAGCATGCTTGAAATTGCATGAAACTCGACAGACACATCACATTTATTAGCCAGTAGACATGTGCAAAGTTTCAGAAACGGGCGTGGTGAGGGCTCAGTAGCGCCACCTTTTGACAAAAGTGGGGTTGTTAGTTTTATCTACAGTTACAAAAATCGGTATGTATATTGTACTCCTCGAGCCGGACAACTTTCTAATTGACACTCATTAGCTAGGACCCACAGAAAGTCAGATATGTTTGTTTGAATGTGGTCTTGCTCAATCTGAGCATGCTGTCTTTGCCTGTCTGTGTATGTGTGTGCGTTTGTAGGGGGAGGGGTCTTAACCATTTCACTCCTGTGTGTATGGCCTGCATAAAAAATAAATGCCTTAAGCCTGGTATTTTTTTAAATAAGTTTTTTATTTTTTATAAGTAAAGGCATATAACCAGTTTAATTGTAGTGCATTAATAGTTTTATATAATTAGTTTATTAATTAAATTAACTTGGTCCATAAACTTGATCTGAAAATTTGGTCCATAAATCAAACACACTTGCATGTAATAATATGACTTGAGTGTTAATCACATCATGTTTTCAGTTTGAATATAAAATATATAAATTATGTAAAAAAAAATAAAGTTGATCCAGCTGGAGCGCAGGCTGAGAATAGCGCTGTCATGACTGGATCAGAGATCATCAGTCATGCCTTCTCATACCTTACGCGCACACCACGCCCACTTACATCAGATCACATCAACATGTCAGCCGGAGGGATAACGAGGGTCGTCGTCGCTTTTGGATTCAAGAATTTCTTACAACAAGATGGCAAAAGAACAGCGCTTTGCAAGACATGCAACGTTGAGATCGCGGACAGTCAGATGACAACCTTCAATTTCGTCCGTCATTTGAAGAGCCATTCTGCCCGTAAGTGCTTGTCAATTTGTTAATGTTATCTGGTTAGCTCGTTCGTAGTTAGCTAGCTAATGTAAGTTAAAGGAGAACTCCGGCGCAAAATTACACATTTGTTACCTAGTCAACCGTTATCTGAGATTTGTTTTCATGACTGCCGAATGTAAATAGTTTTATCTATAAAAAACAGTTTAGCCTATAAGTGACGTCCGACATTCTGCATATTGTGTTATTTTGTTAAGCCCCACTAAAGGGATAAAAAACTGTAAAGCACAATCAAGTTTTCACACTATATTCCAAGACTTCTAAAGTCATTCAATAGCTTAATGTGTGGTAAAATTAATATTTTAGTCTCTAAGTTAAAGTTAACGGAAAGTCATCTCGCCTCAGTCATTCTCCATGCATCAGCATTAGCGCGTCGCGTTCGGTTGCGACAGTAACACGACGACACTCTCTTCAAGATCAATGTTCCCAATATTATACTTTATTTGTAGATAAGGCATAAAGGTCTATGATTTGCATAAAATGACTATCTTGCTGGAGTGGAGTTTATTGCCCTTTAGAATACACTAAGCATTAGTGCTGCACGATTAATTATATCGCAGTCGTGATAGCGATCTCAAACCTATGCAATTATATAACGCAAAATGCCGCGATTTTATATGAAATAAACAAAGTAGGGCTATTAGCGCAGCATCTCTTCTTTTTTGTCATCCTTTGACTAGTGTTACAAGATCCCCCTCTTATTGGTTCAAATGCCTTTTCGCATTTTGCACGACAAGAAGTGAAAAGCTGCCTGTGAGTGCCCTAGATTAGAATAGATGAGACTCGCATAATGCGCATGCACTGACCGTGTGCCAGCCCAGAATAAACAGTTCTCTTTCGAGCTTGAACGAACAATAGCACACACAATTATGCCAAAATGTGGTTTTGTCTAGTATCTTCATAACATAAGAAAAGTCTATGTATGGATGAAAAGAGTTGTGCTATGAGGCGCGTGTGAGATCCGCGTCTCGGCAACGGGTGCTCTTAAAGGGCCAGCAGCGAATAAAGCGTTCTTTCAGTAAAGTTAAAAGAACAAAGGGAAATTAGAAAATTACTCACTGATCTTGAGTAAAGAACTTTTGTAGCTTTAATAAGGATTATTATATATATAATTTATGATTCAGGCAGCGCAGACTGTTTGATAACTTTATTCAATTTCTGTACCTGTTAAGACAGGAAGGGCACAGGTAAATATGTTTTTTATTATGGGTTTATGTGGGGATTGTTTGAAGTTCACTTAATTTAAAAGCTGTTATATATTTTTTTTAAGCCTAATAATTTTTTAAAAAGTTGATGGCTTTCAATTGATGGAATCACTGTAATGTTGGTTTGGTTGATGGTTTATTGATCATTATAGGTGTTATCAATCATTTATTGTTGTTGTTGTTTTTAGTTTGAGTTGAGAAATAAACATTAATCTGTTTGTGCATTTTACTTTAGAACCAAGCAAGTTGGACTCATGAAACCATTTTATTATATCGGAGTCGCAAATCGCAATTGCAATATTGGCTCAATAATGGCAATATGACATTTTCCCAAATCGTGCAGCCCTACTAAGCATAGATTATAGATACCATCCCTTCGCTATGTTCTTTTCAATGTGAAGCGTTGCGTGCTGTGACTTGGTGTTGCTTCAAGTGCATCATTCTGCACACGGGATGCGCATGATTGCTTATAATACTTTGGGGAGACAAGGGGGCGTGGCCTAAGGGAATATCACTCTTGATGTTAAGTGATGTTACCCCGCCATCGCTGATACAACCTTTAGCAGTCATGTTTTTGCTTCTTGAGAGAGAGAGAAAGTGTGTGTGTGTGTGTGTGTGTGTGTGTGTGTACTTGTCTACCTATCTAAGAGGGGACTTTGGTGTCGTTACACACTCACCAACAGGGGACCGCCGAGGGAAGTGGGGACATTTTTCAAGTCCCCTGTTAGCTATGCCTTAAAACATGTTAAAATCAACTAAAAAACGCTCTGGTGAATTTTTTTAACTTTTGACCAAGTGGGGACTAACACACGTGTGTGTGTTTAAGCCCATACTCAGCAGCGCTCCTGTAGGCTGGAGCAGGAACTGCAGTGGCCCATTAACACACGTCGTTCACACTTCTCTATTGTCTGAATGGCTGGCTGTCCCAAAGCCTCTGAGACTGTAGAGCTGCTTAGTTAAGGTACTTTCAGTAAATTTAATAACCCCACACTAGTAATCATAATTTAAGCAATAGTAAATGCTTAACTAATGAAAATACAATTATTAAAACACATTATAGATATGCTTTTAAAACAATATTAAAGAATTTATAGCTTTATAGCTGTCTTTATAAATTGCTGATTATTGGTTTAAAAGCATATCTATAATGTGTTTTAATCATTTTAATTCCATGCTTTATTAATGAACAATTTATGATTTCTAAATGAAGTATAGCATTATAAACCATAATAATAAACCAATATAAAGTTATTTAGGAGTTGTCAGTGGTTTATAAGATCACTTAGAAAGTGAGTAAATGATTAATAAACTATTTCAATGTGCATTCATGCATCTTATTATTCAGACATATAGTAACAGTTACTTAGTGTGTTAATACATTTTTAACATGTATTTCTACTGTAATCCAAGGTTAATTCAGGTAGTTATCAACCATTTAGTAGTGGTCAGTTTACTATTTTGTGAGCTCATCTAAAGTGAGGACCTGTTATGCCTTGTAACGCATTTATAAAAGAGATTTCAAAGGCTCAGTTAAATATTTGTATGTTCTTTTATGTTCAAAGTGTTGTGTTTGTTTCCTTTTTCTGTTTAGAAGAGAACTGAGCCTTTAAATCTAATTTATGAATGCTTTACAAGATATAACTATTCCTCACTTTAGATGAGCTGCCAAAAAAAGTTAACTGACCTAAATGCTTAACTTCTTGCATTTACTACATTTAAATACACTTAAGTGATCTCATGAATCACTGACAACTCCTAAATAACTGGTTTGTAAATAATGTTATTCTTCAGTAGGAAATTATAAATTGATCATTAATAAAGTATGAAAATACAATGATTAAACACAATATTATGCTTCTAAATAAAGAATAAAGCATTTACACAAGAATAGAGCATTTATAGCTGTATTTATAAACTTCTTATTAATGTCTATTAATGCTTTATAAATTACAGATAAACTATTTACTAATGATTAACTAATGATTAATAGCATGCAGTTATTATGAAGTGCCCAGCGGCAACAGTTCGAAAGCAGAGGCGAGAAGACGCCTCTTATCATTCATAATATTATTTTTTTCTTATTTAACGCTCTCTCTTCATAGATACTGTCTATGCTTGGTTATAGCAGTCCCTAACAATTTACTTGCCATTGTTACTTTTCTTAATAATTTTGTCTGTACCTCAGTAGCAATTCCATACTAACAAATAATACAGAATATCATAACACTTTCGATGAAATTCCTATAAAACATCAGAAGCTTTATGTTGTGGACAATACAGGAAAGTTATTGCTTTAAAAAATTAATTCTCTGTTGTGGCTTTATACTTACAGTATATGATTGGTCCACATATCGCATTTAAGCTTATTGCCTACTGATAAGTTGTATTTGACAAATATTCAAATAGTTGTATTTGACTATATTTTACATTTTACAAGCAGTTTTGACTGATATGTGTGCACTGTAAAACAATTATTGTTGGTTTAACTTAAAAAATGAAGTTACCTGGTTGCCTTGAAACTTTACGTTCATTGAAATTGAAAAATTGACTTAATACAATGAAGGAGATTGATTTTATAATCAGAAACTCAAAATATTATGTCATCTGAACCACATACATTATCTAAGTTGATTTGACAGAAGAAACAACGTTATGATAACAAATCATGATTTTTTTTTTTTTACAGTGTATATTACTTTAGTTTGAAAATTACTTCAATTATCTTTTTAACAGTTAACTGGTTTCAATCTTATTTATGGAACAGAAAGTTTTTGTTCAGGATAGGTCATTTCTTCTGTTCTGTCGCTCACCTCCACAGGGATCGATCTCGGCGCCCTCCCTTTACTCGTTCTACATGCTACCATTGGGTTCTATATTTTAATAAGACATGGTGTTGCCTTCCATTCTTATGCTGAAGACACCACAATATATATACACCTATTGAGAGAAATGATCCGTCTGCTTCCATTTCTCTTTTATTATGCTAAGATGAGGTTACATCTTTGCTTGCAAAAAAATTGTGTCTTTAAATGAACACAAAACTGAGGTGATAGTTTTCCCCACTGATAATTTTAAGACCACCAGCATCGCTTTGAGGAGCTTCTCTGCATTCAGATCTATGCGGGATTAGGTGTGCTTTTAGATGGGCCTTCAAAACGTGATAAATATCTTCCGTAACTGCATCTAGTTTATCAACTCAATAAAATCAAGCAGAAATATCTCTTTAAGGTATAATTGCAGGTCTCCACACAAGCTAAACTGTACATGATCTAGACTCTAGATAAATAAAATGCAATGGCAGCAGTAAGTCTGGGGAATGCTTATAATTCTCCTTTTGGTTTCAATTATGAACATGTTTCAATTCTTTTTAACAAGGCATATATTTCATAATACAATTATAAAAAGATATAACATTATTTGATATTAGCATATTAGCAGCAGTATATAACAGTATATTAGCAGCAATTACACATTGTTCCCTTTACCATCAAACTGGAGAGCCTCTTTTCTGTAATGAAAGACCAATCTTATGGGTTGTGGTCCCTCATATTGGCCAATATCAGTAAAAAAAACAACAACCTTGTTTCCCTTAGGGCTTAAATTACCCAGATTTGTTTATTTTTTATCATTACATTTTTATCCTGACTGACATCAGGTGATGCTTGTAACCCAATCATAATCTGTTAACCCACAACATTAGAATGTTATATTCCCATTAAATTAAATTAAATTAGAATGTATTTATTTCTAAATACTTATCACTTTTTTAAGCTCTTCACTTCAGCTTCACTGCAGTACATTTCACATTCAAAACGCATTAAAACTACCAAAACACATCATTCATACATATAATAAACCAGACCGTTCTCATCCTTTAACGTCATAGAACGCTATATGCAAAAACGGCGCTATACTACGCACATGGCACCCTTTATCATTAATATAACACGCGAACCCAAGTCGTCATAAATCCTTTAGCGTAAATATGATACGCAGACCCTACCCCACACCTAAACTTAGCTCTCACAGCGCGTGTTATATTAATGATAACCGGTGCCATGTGCGTAGTATAGCGCCGTTTTTGCATATAGCGTTCTATGTGACCTTAAAGGATGAGAATGCGTTGAATAAACACACACACACAACAGGCAGCAATATGCACTATTTTTTGCTGTTCAGAATTCGTTGGTTCATGTTTATATGGAAGACTTAGACTTGTTTTCGTGTTTAGTTAATTCTTAATTTTTAAGTGAGTGAAGAGTTTTGAGAAGTTGTTCAATGTTGTATTATGTTCAGAGTTTTAGCAGTGTTGTGTCAAAGTGAAATATGTAGTTTGGAAGATGTAGTCACTGAATGCATTAATACAACTCTAAAAAGAAAAACAACAACAAAAAAGCAACCTGTAATAGCAGCTGCAAATGGGGCCTTATTTATCACTCAGAAAGAATTAGTGTTAAACACATTTACACAAACTCTAGACACAGAAGGATCATATGTTCCCCACATCACACCAGGATATTTCACTCAAAATTGTGAAATATTTCACTCATTAAGTGTTTGATTTACTCATTCAACTGATGTTCAAAACAACTGTGTAGTTACAGTGCTGCAAAAAAATGCAGACATGTTTCTTTATAAAATAGCAGACACAATACCACTGATATTGAAAAAAAAAGATCTAAATCAACTTCTAGGTTTGGGTGAAGTGAGAGGGTCACAGAGACAGAACTAAAAACCTAATTTGTCAAATAAACTCTAAAAATAAAAGATATTCAAGACTGTGGTATAAATAATTGGATGATCTGACCATAACTCATACTATCCTTGATTTTCTAACTTAGGACATTTCCTTTGTGTGTGATTACACCGCCCTCCCCCACACTAATTTACATTTCAATGCAGGATGGCTTGGTCTAGTGTCTAGGTGTCAAGGTGTCTAGGTGAAGTGGCCTGAGTGCTAACAAATACAGCTACCAATGTTCAAGAATCTGTGCAACTTCTCAAATAAACTACAATAAACTAGAGAAAACGTTGGGATTTACCCTTCCAAATTTATTTTGTAACATATTCTTTTGTAAAAATGTATTTAATAAATAAATAAAAACAAGAAGTAAACTACTGTTAACTGCAGTTTGTTACATTATCCATGTTTACAATACTGTAATCCCTGGTACTGTCGATGAACAGAAATCAAAAGATCAAGGGACAAATTATCAGTATATTTTCTAGAATCTCGGAGTGAAATGGGCTTATGTGACAAACTGTGGATCATTTAATTTTGCTTTGGAATTTTTTTATTCAATGGCGTCTTTCAATTTACATGAATGTATTTCACACTTAACACAAACACCAACAGAACGTTATGTTCTATAAAGACCAAATTGCACATCTTTACATTCTCCAATCAAAACTGATGTTCAAAACCTAACACAACATGAATAAGACCAAAATTTGCAATATTTATACAGTAATACCATTTTGAAATATAATCTGAATTAAAAACAAAACAAAAAAAACAATTATATTTAACTAAACACCTCCACAAGTGTTTGTGTTAGTCTCAGTTTAATCACCAATTTAATCTATACAAAAGGGGAAAATTAGGAATAATTTTGTGCAGTATTGTAAACATGGATAATGTAACAAACTGCAGTTAACAGCAGATAGTCTAATTCTTGTATTTATTTATTTTTTAAATACATTTTTACAAAAGAAAACATTACAAAATAAATTTGGAAGGGTAAATCCCAGCATTTTCTCTAGTTTATTGTAGTTTATTTGAGAAGTTGCACAGATTCTTGAACATTGGTAGCTGTATTTGTTAGCACTCAGGCCACTTCACCTAGACACCTTGACACCTAGACACTAGACCAAGCCATGCTGCATTGATATGTTAATTAGTGTGGGGGAGGGCGATGTAATCACACACAAAGGAAATGTCCTAAGTTAGAAAATCAAGGATAGTATGAGTTATGGTCAGATCATCCAATTATTTATACCACAGTCTTGAATATCTTTTATTTTTAGAGTTTATTTGACAAATTAGGTTTTTAGTTCTGTCTCTGTGACCCTCTCACTTCACCCAAACCTAGAAGTTGATTTAGATCTTTTTTTTCAATATCAGTGGTATTGTGTCTGCTATTTTATAAAGAAACATGTCTGCATTTTTTTTGCAGCACTGTAACTACACAGTTGTTTTGAACATCAGTTGAATGAGTAAACCAAACACTTAATGAGTGAAATATTTCACAATTTTGAGTGAAATATCCTGGTGTGATGTGGGGAACATATGATCCTTCTGTGTCTAGAGTTTGTGTAAATGTGTTTAACACTAATTCTTTCTGAGTGATAAATAAGGCCCCATTTGCAGCTGCTATTACAGGTTGCTTTTTTGTTGTTGTTTTTCTTTTTAGAGTTGTGTTAATGCATTCAGTGACTACATCTTTCAAACTACATATTTCACTTCGACACAACACTGCTAAAACTCTGAACATAATACAACATTGAACAACTTCTCAAAACTCTTCACTCAGTGATCACACGATCAGTCTTGGCTAAACTAAGATCTTTCGATTTACATGAATTGATTTCTGGCAAACAAAACTTGATTTACTGTACAGGCACATGCTAACATATTATTTCCAAGACTGTTATTTAAGTTCAAAACTTATCAACACAAAAATGAATAAGATATTTCTACCGTATTTCACACTGAAACATATTCTGAATCTAAAAAAAAAAAACTGAAAAATTAAGAAGTAACTAAACACATACACAAGTCTTAGTCTTTCATGTAAACATGAACCATGTAAAATGCTTGACATTCTGTCCCCCTCACTTTTGAAATGATTGCTACGCCCCTGATTCCAAATCCCCCACACTCATTTACATTTCAATGCAGGATGGCTGGAAGGTGTTTTAGGTAAACTGGTCTGAGCGCTTACAAATACAGCTACCAATGTTCAAGTATCTGTGAAACTTCTCAAATAAAAACTAGATGCAGTTGATAAACTAGATGCAGTTACGGAAGATATTTATCACGTTTTGAAGGCCCATCTAAAAGCACACCTAATCCCGCATAGATCTGAATGCAGAGAAGCTCCTCAAAGCAATGCTGGTGGTCTTAAAATTATCAGTGGGGAAAACTATCACCTCAGTTTTGTGTTCATTTAAAAACACAATTTTTTTGCAAGCCAAGATGTAACCTCATCTTAGCATAATAAAAGAGAAATGGAAGCAGACGGATCATTTCTCTCAATAGGTGTATATATATTGTGGTGTCTTCAGCATAAGAATGGAAGGCAACACCATGTCTTATTAAAATATAGAACCCAATGGTAGCATGTAGAACGAGTAAAGGGAGGGCGCCGAGATCGATCCCTGTGGAGGTGAGCGACAGAACAGAAGAAATGACCTATCCTGAACAAAAACTTTCTGTTCCATAAATAAGATTGAAACCAGTTAACAGTTAAAAAGATAATTGAAGTAATTTTCAAACTAAAGCAGTGTTCATTTTGACAACAAATTTTGATTTAGTTTTAGTCTTTTGACTAAAATGCCATTTAGTTTGTCATATTTTAGTCATCTGAATTGTTTTAGTCTAGTTTTAGTCAACGAAATTCAATATGATTTTAGCAGCCTGGTCTCATTGTTAATACGTAGGTATTTTAAGTTTTTTGCAAAGATAGAAAACATACTTTTTTGTACGTTTGGATAGATGCTGAAATGTATAATATATACGTATTTGCAACATTTAAAAGTAACATTATTATGTTTTTACAGCTACAAAACGTTAAGTATTTACGTATATTCTATGTCATAAAGATATCTGTATATATCCCTTTTTACCATTTTATGTAAGATCCCATAACCCTAATCCCAAACCTAAACATAACTACACTGTAAACGATTTCTGTTGTTTTCACAGGATTATACAGTTTTTGTCAACAGTTTCTTACTGTATAATCTATGTACAGTAAGTTACAGTAGAATTTAGTTGTTTTCACAGTATTATTTTGTTTTTTCAACAATTATGTACTGTGCACACAGTTGACAGTATGTTACTGTAGAATTTCAATGCATTCTGGGAAATTATCAGTTACTGTTAATCTAAATACAGCAGTGCAAACTGACCGCGAAAAACTCGACACACAGTTCCACGGGTAAAATTGCTAGACCTAATCTAATGTTATTATTCTTACATTAAAAAAAAAAGAAATGTAGCACTGGGCCAGTGACCATTAACAGCCTTAATTCAGTGTGCATGAGAGCGCATTTGAATTTTGAAAGAGTTTGTCGTGTCAGTGGTGCCGCTGTCTTTTCTGCCGACCAGGAACTTCTTCATCTGGTAAGTAATAATTATTATGGATTCTTGCTATAACTTTAAAGTTATATAGAATAGCTGACCACAATTTCTGTATTCAATTTAATCTATTCTAGACATTTTACTATAAGATGTACAATTTGACACTCTTCAATGTAACCTAGGGACATGTTACTGTCAATTTAAATACATAAGTACGAAATGACTGCGAAAAATAACCACAACAAGCTGCCATTTTATGAAGAACTCTTCAGTTCCCTTATTCCCTCTGTGAGAGCGCGCAGGCCATGCATCGCGCCGCTGTCGTCTGCAATGTTTTCGCCATAGCCTACATATGATATATCTGGTTAGTAATTTTATATTTTATGCAAACCATATCAGTTACTTACATTAACGGATTAAGGTTAGAACTGGCCGCGGCATGAACTATATGAAGTTACTTGATTAAATGTGATTTTATTAACATGTATATCATATATAGCCTCTTATAAGGTCAAAATGGTCTAATCAGTTTTGTTATTTACCACGTTATGTCGGTGGAAACGCCTGCACGTTCATTATTTTATAACTTTATAGGGTTGGGAATTGAAAATCGATAAATGTATCCTTAAATCTGATATCCAAGGTTAGGATTCGGATTAGCCTGTTGTTATAAAATTAAAGTTTCGATTCCTCTTATTGATTTTTTCACGCTTATTTTTGTGTAAATCCTGACCTGGCAATCTGCTATTTAAGTTAACGTTAATGTTTACCTCAGTGACAGTCTCTACCGCAGCGCCCAAAAAGTGCAGTTTTGTCCAAATACAAAGCTATGTGTGACATTTACAGTATTGTCTGATATCGTAATTGTTTTTATAACTATGTGTAAACTGACATGTAACGTTACTTATTTGAAGGGAAAGACGCCCTGTCAAGCTTCTTTTGTCATACGATGTAACTTAGTATCACACAAGCAAGATTGACGTTTTCACGTGACCGTAAATGAATTGATTTTAAACAGTCCAACAAACAAGATAGTATTAAGTGAACTACACTTTAGACATCATTTTGTCTGTTTTTGCTGTTTAGCTAAAAAAAAACAACAACAACAAAAACGCTTTTACTGTAAAAACGTCTCGTCTGTTCTCCTTTTCCACAGGTGTGAGCTGTGCATATTAAGAAGACCCCATCCATCTTGACGACCGATGAATTGTAAATCTAATCTAATTTAATTATTCTATTTATCCAACTACTACTACTATACCTTGGCCAAATACTGACCCACTGAGAACATTTTAAACAGATTATTTGCTATCTGTGAATTTTGAACAGATAATTGCCTATCTGCAAGTTGTTAAGAATTGTTCTGGTTCAGTTGCATAAAAGCTTGGATAGAGAACTTCCTATTGCAAAAGTTAGAACATAAGTCTGCATATAAATGATTATTAATACCGTAATGCAAGTTTTTCATGGCACATGTGCATGATGATATTGTTTTGTGTTTAGATTTTTTTAAAGGACACTGGATAACACACTCTAAAAAATGCTGGGTTGTTTTAACCCAACTTTGGGCAAAATATGGACAAACCCAGCCGTTGGGTTAAATTTTTACATTGCATTTTTAAGCCAACATTTGGTTTTGTCCATATTCTACCCAAAAATTGGGTTAAAACAACCCAGCATTTTTTTTTGAGTGCAACTTGTCATTTTGTAATACTCATCTGGATTGGTGGTTTACTCGTCAAAGCTAGTTTATACATTTCTCCCAGCCCTGCAAATCTGGTCCTCTAGTTATAAAGGAGCCCAAAACCCTTAAAAATCAGCAACAGACCAGTCTGACCAGTTAGACAGTCTATCTCAAACCAATAGACTATCTAGTTTAAGCCCCCCCCCTTTCTAATAGATTGATCAGATAGCGCCCCTTTAATCTTTTCTATTTTACCTGTTCATAATCATTTTTGCATGAATTGAAACGCATGATTGTTCATGATTTTCATGCATGATTTAAATTGTATTATATTACATTATTATTATTCATGTATTTAATTTTATTCATGTGTTTAAATGTATATATGTAAATGTAATTTGAAAATACACAATAAACCTTGAGCAGTTAAAGCTTCATTTGTTCTTTTTTCTATTTCCTATAGTGCTACTGTGCAAACATGTAGAATATGTAGAAAATCCATAGAAATATTATTTTAACTGTTAAATAATACTCTATTTCTACGGATTTTCTACATATTCTACAGGTTACACAGTAGCACCAAATAAATACAATAACATTTCATAACTGTATAATACTATACAGTATTATTAAAAATTAACAGTGTAATACTGTACTTTAATATGGTAAGAAATTACAGTAAAATAATGTTATTTGATTTTACAGTATGCTTAACAGTACTGTAGTTAGTGTTAAAGTAATTTTATTGTTGAATGAAATACAGCAAGTACTGGATAATTGTTGCCAGTAAGTTACTGTTAATTTGACAAGACATTTTTTTACAGTGTATTTTATACAGAATATAAAAAAATGATAAAACATAATGGACAGATGTGTTGGGAAATGGCAGTTGTATTAACAATATGGCATTAAAATATATTTTGAGCCACCAATCCTACTCCTACCCCTAAACCTACCCCTAACAATTCGTTAAAACTACGTAAACTAACGTTACAATTATGAAGAAAAACGTGACTAACAGACAAGTATAATCACAATAATATATTTATTGCGAAAATGTCAAAACCGCTACCAAAAGCCGTTCACATGAAGATGCTTTGCAGTCGCAGTCCTCTCTGGCAACATTGTAATAGTTTTGTATGAAGTACAGAGCAGAATTTAAATTAATAATCAATGAAAATGTTCATCCGGCTTCAGTTCGCAGCTTCGCACTATTTCAAAAGAACTAAACCAACCGTCAAAGAGTCCTTCATGTCTCAATCTGTGATGAGGCAGGGAAGAGCCAATGACCATTTGATATCTCTGCCGTAAAACACGACGTATCGCTTCTCAAGGGCGCGATTTTTGAATTTGAATTCATCACCAGCGCGGGATTTGACGTGTACGGTTGCTGCTGAGAATGGAGGCGAAGATCACGACTGGATAAAAGGTTGAATTAGGATTTTTTTTCTTGTAAACAACGTAGGCTATGGATTCTAAAGATTTGGATTACATCAAACTAATAAAATTGATGTCTTTTGTGAATTTATGTTTTGTTTTATAGGAGAAAACACTTTCTGTGCCTCACGACAAATAAACTATATTACAAAATGGTTAAACGAGTAAAGTTAAAGAATGTATTTTTAAGGTTTTATAGTGTATTGTTTAACACCATGCAGGCGAAACGAGCAAAATGTTAATATTTATGAGTATTATATCAATAAATGAGACTGAAAACGTAATGAATAAGACAGTTGAATGCAATAGAGTCAAAACATAATGCTACGATTTTAATTTGCATAAATTGTGATATGTACAAATGTGTACATCGGTG
This sequence comes from Pimephales promelas, assembly GCF_988280905.1. Taxonomy (NCBI): domain Eukaryota; kingdom Metazoa; phylum Chordata; class Actinopteri; order Cypriniformes; family Leuciscidae; genus Pimephales; species Pimephales promelas. Next base: position 15,531,314 of record NC_142778.1, on the reverse strand, counting down.
GATTTGTTCAAATGTAAATAAATTACGTTTTTGTGCTGTCAATAACGTAAATATTTTACATTTTAGTTCTGTAAATACGTCAGTATTATACGTTTCTGCGCATATAAAACGTAATTATATGTACGTATGATAGAACTACACTTTACGTACAAATGCATACGTATTCTCATGAGATCACATTGGATTTCAGTCGACTAAAATATAATGGGTTTAGTTAAATTGTAATGCGTTAATTTAGAATTTAGAATAGAATAAAATGTACAAACCCATACACTCCCGAAGAAAACATCTATTAACCTATTAATATAAATGATTTAAAAGTCTGAACATGCAATACAGATACGGATTTAACTACTGTGATTTAAAAAATATTTCTTAAAATTAAATAAAAACCACTTTTCCTAAAGTACAACACAGCCTTTTCAATGGATGATATACAGTATGCATTCTTTATAACCATGCATACATCCTTCTTTATTCTTTCAAGCAGAAATATTCTTTGTGTAAATTAAATATAATTAATCCTTATTATACTAAAGCTATTAACAAACTGTGATTGCTTTTCTCTTTTTCTTTGGTTGCTTGATCAATATTAAGGACACAGACCACATTATGTTTGTTGCCACTTTCACTTTAAGACGTCGGATTATTTCCAATGACATACGGATCCAATTGCACTGATGCACATCCGATACACTCACAACTGTTTAAGACATAACCGACATAATTTACATGAATACTGTCCAAAGCGGACATTTAAAGCACTCAATAACCTTGCCCCTTCATATTTATTGGACCTTCTTAATATCTATATTCAATCTCGGACTTTAAGATCGTCTTCCTCGCTCACTCTTGTTCTCCCTAGAACACGCACTACTTCTATGGGGTCCCGGGCTTTTGGTTTTGCAGCTCCTTATTTATGGAACCTGCTGCCACAGGATGTGCGAAACAGTGAAAGTATTCATGTTTTTAAATCTTGCCTTAAGACCCATCTTTTCCGGCAGGCTTTTTATGTTTTATGTCTTTTATGTCATTTATATATATATATATATATATATATATATATATATATATATATATATATATATATATATATATGTGTGTGTGTGTTAGGGCTGGGCAAAAAAAATTCATTTTTCGATTAATCGGTTTTTAAAATGTGGCCGATTCAAAATCGATTCTCAACGGCCTCGAATCGATTTTTTCCATATAAAGGGCTCGCGGACGCGGTGCGGCGTCTTCTCGTCTCACTGCACTAGGCAAGCACTAAGCTAGGGCTGAAACGATTCCTCGAGTTACTCGAGTTACTCGATTACAAAAATTCCTTGAGGCAAAAAATCTGCCTCGAAGCCTCGTTAAATGACGCAGTTCCTATGGCGCACGCAGGGATCTGATTGTTTCACACGGACCGTTATTCAGGAAGCACACCACAGCGCATGATACATATGACTTCATAAATTGCAGAGAATGTCTAAAGTTTGGGATCATTATATGTTTATAAAGGGAGAGAACAAGATGCAATGTGTCTGCAAAGTATACCTGGCAGGGCTGCCAACTCTCACGCATTCAGCGTGAGACTCGCGCAATTCGATTTTTCACGCTGCGTGTATATCCCTTCGGTCAAATGCCTGAAAGATGAGTTCGTCTATAGATCTACCTGTTGAGCCACTCGTGATCGACTAGTTTTACCGCCGCATATTAATTCGCAAGTTAAAATATCCTGTAATCTAGTGCGAGCGCGCATGCGAGATGTTGAGCTCCTAACCGCGGCTCGCGCACGACGGCAGAGAGGTAAGCGAGCGCGTGCACCCATGTCTCTCACGCGCCAGTCAGACCAATTGTGGCAATTCATCATATGCTTAAACTTTTATGTAGCCACGCAACAAAAATTTCAGCATACATTCACCGGGACGTGATGGAGGAACAAATATTGTGAGACACACAGACACACACACTCTGATGTTTGTCTTGAGATTACAGTTGAAAAAGTCTGATTCTTATTTATAATTGTTTTATTTCCATTTATTTATTTTTTATAAATTGTACACATTTGTGTACCTGTTTGGGTTGATATTTTATATTAATATATTTTTGTTTCCAGGTGGGTAATTTGCAGAAGGTGCAATCCTTTTTTTGTAATGTTGTATTAAGAAGACAAAACTAAGGCCAAATGGGCTTTACTATTTAAGTTTGTATTCAAAGTTTTACATGTTATGGGCTACATGTAACAGGTTTTACAGTAAATTGTTTTAACTGTATTGTTATATAATTGTTGGCACTGGCACTTATAAACACGGGTAAAAATTGCAATAATCAGTTGTGGAGCCAAATGTTGCAGTTGGAATAAATACCTCTATTTTCTTTTAAATAAATAAAAGCCAAACACCTTATCATTTTCGTAATACATTATTTGTTTTGGTTGCTTAAAAACACACATAAACAAATTATCCGATTACTCGATTAATCGATCGATTAAGTGCTAGATTAATCGATTACAAAAAGAATTGATAGCTGCAGCCCTACACTAAGCGCTGCAGCTGTCGATACACACTCGCGTTTAGGAGTCGGGACACGACGAAATATTCACTTGCACAATCGGGCCAGCATTGCATCGTAATGGTAACTAACGTTTATAATTTTCACGTCTTTTTAAGTTTTAGTTTAAACATTCAAGCAATATTAAACCATCCCGTGCTCGCGCACTCTCAGAGATGTCTTTCACTGCGTGCACATACAGTAAAGCCAATCCGCCTCAAACAGCTCGCCTGAAACAAACGTTTTATCCCTGGATTATATCGCTTTAACAGTTAAAAACACGCGACATTATGTCAAAACTCTGGTATTGGTGAGTAACCTCGTAAAGACAGTCTAATGTCTTAAATAAGCATTAAACGCGTGTGACAGACAGACAGTACAAATGAGACAGGGATCCGTTCTTAAAGTGAACGCAGCCATATGTGTCTGTCATTAATTCTGTTGAATTAAAACAACAGAATATAGCATTAATTCTAAGCAATCAGAATTAATAGCCTTTGTATTTAATTCAGTCTGGACTAAAAAGACTATCCAGTGTTATTTTACATTGGATTACTTTATTCAGTTTCTGTAGTATTTCTGACATACCAAAAAAACTCTTTATTCTATTCTATTTATTTGCTACTTTTTTCAGTTTAATTCGAAGATTGAAATCAAGCTTCCATGTGTTACTTAAACTCTTAACAAAAAAAAAAACAAACAAACAAAAAAAAAACATTTAGGTAAGATCAACGTAAAAAAAATGTCTAAATATTTATATTTTTATTTATCTATATCTATCTCAAACATAAAATAACATGATCCTGTTTGATCAAGCTGTGTGACTGTTCTGACTTTTTTTGCATATTGCATCAAAATCCTGTCTATTCTTTGTATGCATTTAGTGTATCTAGAATAAAAAGAGTTTTATATACAGGTTTGTGGCTCTTAAAAAACTTTTGCTGGTAATTTACTCACCCCCATGTCATCCAAGATGTTCATGTTTTTCTTTTCTCAGTCGAAAAGAAATTAAGGTTTTTGATGAAAACATTCCAGGATTTTTCTCCATATAATGGACTTACATGGGAACCAGACGGTCCAAGGTCCAAAAGACGGTTAATAACAGTTTCAGATGCAGCTTCAAATGTCTTTAAACGACACCAGACGATGAATAAGGGTCTTATCATGCAAAACGATCGGTTATTTCAAAACTTATTCCAAAAATGTAACTTTTCTAAGGACAAATGCTAGCCTAGCTCTATTCTGTCAGGCGCGTTTGTAACGTCACGTATTACGTAAT